>NW_019392917.1:191079-452741 GCF_000648675.2 Cimex lectularius | reverse complement strand
ATTTCCAAGTAGCGGAATGCTACAGAGGTAAACAAACAATATCATTTGGAAGAGGATTAATAAGTGTTGACATTCATACAAATGAGTAATCCTGTAAACGTAAACAGAATATTTTATATAGATTTTTTTTAATGAAAACTTAAAATCCTGCATTATTTTCCGGACAACCCGATATTTAATTTACCATTGCTGTCTGTGCCAACTTGCTGCTTATCAATAACAGCAATTTTCTTTTTGATATATCTCAAACCTGGTGCTACTGGGTACGTCGGCTCAGGTCGGCTGATTGTTTCATCTTTTATGGCTGAAAAGATAATTGAACATTTATATACTTCATTAAATTAAAAAACGTGGTACAAATTTTTTCTTACCCGAAGGTTTTGGTTTTTTGTATTTGGGTTGAGGTTTGAATAGTTTTTCCTCATCGCTCTCGAAGTCATCAGATTCAAAATTCAGTCTGCAAAAGACAAATATTTGTTAAATAATGTAATTTTAAAACTATGTGATTCACTTCACCTTGAAGATGAATCAAGGCTTGATGATTGACTAAATGGGAAAATTGTTTTAATCGTTGGTTTTTTCTCTTCTAACGGTTGATAAGGCCGTTTTGGTGCAAGGTTTTCGTTTCTTTCCTGCCTCGGCATTACCTAATAAAGTAAATAGTTTTTAAAACATGATTTCATTCAAAGTATGTTTGTATTTAATTTACTGGTGATGACTGAGGCATTTGAGGGGCGATTGACTGTACAATCGGGTCATGTTCGCTTTTTACAGAAGTCGACGGGATCCTTTTAACTGGGAAGGGGGATTTTGAAGGTCCAGGGTCTGAATTTGCTATTTCAGATCTTGCTAACGCCAAATCTACCACATTCGGAGCCGCTCCGACCAAAGATTCAAATTCCACATGGTAATGTTTGATGTGCATCTGTAATTTTTGTTTAAAATTATCGAATTTGAGATAATAATTAAAGCAATAAGACTTACCTGAAGGAGGCTCTCTTTTCTGAACTTTTTCTCACAGCCTTCTTTAACACACTTCCAAACATTATCGCCATCAGACGGAACTGGTTCTACAAAGAAAAAAGAACGTTAGTAAGATTGACAATAAACAGTTATTAATAAGTATGAAAAAACCTGTAGGAGGTGTTAGAGCTGGCGATGAACTAGAAGGTTCCACACGATATTTCGGCAAGAGAGTTCGCACCTTACCGACTTTATTGACACTGCTTAATGGATGGATTGTTTTTATAGGACTTTTGACAGTTCCGTGTTTTTTTCCTATTTTCTTTCTGATAATCCTGAAATAATATTTGTTTACTGTACCATCTTAAGCATTTAAAAAAAAAATCTTTTATGATACAATATGTAATTTAATGGGGAGCAAATAATCAATATTATTTTCCCACTTCACTTCACTAAATAAATTACAATTAATTACGGTTTTTATCTCAACTAAAAACCTTAATTAATTGCAATATATTAATTGGTCAAGCGGACCACGAAATTAGAGAATTTAATCACTAAATAAACTTCACTACCTATCCACCGCAAGGCAGTCTCAGGTCTATTTCCTCTTAAGATGCCGTATGGGATTGTAGGGATAAGTTCTGACACAAGGCTTGGACAAGATTATAGTGGTGATGAGAGATTATTGTGGAACTTGGTAAATTTTTTGGGAATTAATTTTTGGATAAATGGGATTTTAAGGTCGTTGTGGAGGGTAATATTGGAGACATAATACAGAGCATTTATAATTGATCTGAAGGCTTTAGACTAAAAGGATTAAAAACGCTGGATACTGGAAGGCTTGATGGTTCCCCATACCCTGTCCAAATTAGTTTTATAGATTGTAAGTTTGTTTTTCGTCAACAGCTTAGATTGCTGTACTATAAGTTTGTAGACTAGACCTTAGCATCTGTTTAGGTCTTGTATTTAAGACATACATGCTGATCCCATGTTAGGCTTGAATCTAGGTGGAACCCGTCAGATTTATGTTTAGGAACATTGTTGTGGTAGATTTGTTTGGAGCGTAAATGTGACACGGACAAACTTGGTTTCATTTATCTCCAGGAGAAGCTTGTGCAACATGAAGAAACGCTCCAATACAATATTCTCTGAAGTGTAAATAAAACTATAAGTTGTACAGACTTACCAATTTGGAAAAACTTCGTTGATAGCTTCTAAGTCCCTCTGTTTCTCGATTAACTTTGGTAAAAGGTGCGAGGGATAGGTAAAATCCAAGTTTCTCTGAAAAGATTTGTGAAGCCTGCCGAAATAGTCTTTTAGCTCTTCTATAGAATTTACTTTATATTTGTCAGGGCTGAAAATGATTGGTAAAATATTACACATTCATTGATTAATAATACCTAATAATAAATTTTCACCTAATCAGGAAGGCTTTCCATTCTTCATTTAATTGGATGGCATGTTTAACCCAACCATTAGACAACTGCTTATCTGGGATTATTACTGTTCTAAATGATGTACCTTACAAACAAATTCACAATGTATTTTGAACATAATTATTTTGAAAAAAAAAAAATACCTTCAAGGGGACCAGCTATACTTATTGGACGAGCAGTTACTGAAATATCACAAGACCACCTATCAGTTTCAGGATTAATTTTATTTTCTGGCTGAGGCTCATGAACTAGTGCCTGCTGTGTAAAATGACAAAACAAAAAAATTATGGCAAACTTGTAAAAATAATTATGGAAACTAGAGCTCACATCTTGTTTTATCGGAGTCGACGTGATGGGGTAATCTTGAAATTCTTCCATCTTGTCCTGCTGTCTGTTTTCGTTTTCGAGTAACAATAACTTTTTCTTTTTCTTCAATGAACTTTTGCTTTTCATGCTAGAGATGTCCTTAGATTTGAAATAGTGCTTTTTCATAGAGAAGCCTTCTTGTTTACGTTGTTTCTTTTGAAGGTCTTTGACAAACACATAGTCATCAAAGGTTTTCTTCTTTCTCTGCCTGCGTGCTTCCTTCGAATCTGCGTCCATGTCAACAAAACTGTCTGCTTCAGAAGGGTTTGAGTGGCGATACTGGAAAATAATAAAAATAAGAATTTATTTTAAAATTCACAAGCGACTGTGTTGCAACAATGACAAAAATGGAGACATTTTCTTTTGAGGTGTTGGGTGATGAACCAGTAGTTTGGTCAATTTCCTATCATTTTGGTGTCACCATCTTCAGCGATGGGTTTATTTGAAGATGGCGAGAAGCCAAAACAAGTCCAACAGATCAAATGATTGAAATGGCCATTAACACAAATATTCAAACATACTAATAAAATTTTTTTTTGTAAAATATATATTGTGTATAATACACGTTAAAAACAGAATGTAAAGGAACATTTCATATTCACAGGTATTGGCCAGGGCATAGATTAGATTGCTATATTTGCGAACCTACAGATTTGCATTCTTACTTCAACAATAAAATCACTATTTGTAATTTAAAAATACGACTGACTGACAAGGATAAATTTTTTATTAGAATCATAAATAAACTATTACCTGTAAGAATTAAAATAGATTTGACTTTCTTATAATACAGAGTTATTTTCTTAAAAACAGTACAGAGATTATCTACTGGTTTGTTTCATTGTTTACTTTTAGATTATAGAAACCTCCTTGTGTCAAATTAAGTAAATCATCTGTAAAGTTAATTATTAAAAGTTAATCATCTTTGAAATCTAACTTTTGGATTAAACGTTACCAGCTGTAATTAAAAAGTTGTTCATCAAATGAATAATTAAGTGGTTTTTCAAAATACAAAAATATAATTTTTATTAAAACTATGCGTTTTATGGGCAAAATTATTTTATTAAGTAATTAATAAAAATATTTTTTAATAAAAAAAACTATCTAGTTTTTAATAAGAAAAGTTCACCTTAGCGGATTCCTCTTCTGTAGTTTTATAAAGATGATCTTCACTGATTGTCTTTTCAAAGCCGTCGTAAAACAGTACATCGTAACTACCTATTGAAGAAAAACATTGAAATTAGATCTTGAAAATTATATTTTTATTTAATTAAGAAATTACCTTGGCCAGCCATTTTTTTGATGATGGCCGGAAACTTCTGCATCCTATGTTCAGACCATTTGGCAAGCACTTTTTCGCCGATTTGAAATTTCCCTTTGTGTTTGGGCGAAACTGCTGATTCCAATTTGGCAATTTGTTCCCTAGGCATGTTGCTTCGTTTAAGGGCCTTTTTATTTAGTGATTTCATGTTCTTGAGGGAGGATCTAATATGGCTCTTTTTCACTCTTTTCTTATATATGTCCTTATCCTCTTGCTGGCCCTCAGTTCTAATGCAAAAACAATTGTAAATTAAGAATTGTACTAATTGGACAAAAAGTGGACATCATGATGAACTTTGTTTATAAATGCAACGGCTAAATAAACATTTTTTTTTTGTTTTTTGGCAAATAAGATTGATCATTAATAACAGTATTAGAAAATGTAATATTTCAATTGTTAAAAGTAAATAGGTGCTTAAGATTTGTTATTTCCCAAAACCTTGATGTAAAATGACGCACAAGGAAAAGGAGAATAAAAATGTTATTTTTTCCTTTTATTTCAAGCAGTGCAATAACAAGTGACTGAAACATTTACCTAATGAATTTTTTAAAAAATAATTTAGATATCTGAGGAATAGTTAAATTATTAGGCTTTCACCTTGAAGGGTTGTCACTCCATGAGGAGCTGACCCTGGACCCTAGGGTCTATACCTCAGGGGAGTTTGCATACCCCATTAATTGGCTGGGTCGCTAGTATCCCCTTGAGTCAGATGCTCAGGAGATGTTTCCCAACCAACGGGGTTAGGCTTCAAGGGCTTTCGACAGCTAGGAAATTTTAGCCACCAGTTCATGCAAAATATAATCTAGCCTAAAACTAACATCTATCACAAATAAATACATTTACACCTATTCACTCATTCTTGATTGTCGGTGGAGTACTCAATATTCCTCATCGAACTTCACACAATAAGATGAATAATAAATAACCTAATCAAAATAAGAGTTGATGGAGTACTTAAATAAATATTACGCCATCGACCTTAAACGCATTCACCACTCACACTAATAAATATAAAATGTGTGAGATTTGGCCCAAGAGCAGCTGTGAGTTAACCGCGTATGACCTACACTTAATCGAATAAGGACAATTCCTTATTTCTGGCTCAGGTTCGCGGAGGGCCATCTGCAGGTCGCGCACTTGACATGCCAGAGCCTCTCCGACGACCTGCCCCCAATTAAACTATCCTAATGGTAAAATGAAAAATTTGTTTGCTTACCTTTTTTTTAAATTATATTTTTATTGTTATGACTTCATTTCATATATTCAGCCAAGTTACAATGCCAAGTTTTCACCAAGAATTATGCACTGAACTTTTTCTTAAATTTTATTGTTATTATCATTCATTAATTATAGGAACACACTTACGGTTTTATGACAATTTCAGATGTTTGAGAAGTAATTGTAGGCCTAGTAGGGATTTGAGAATTATCTGGAATAAGCCTGGAAAGCCTTTGGCTGCTCATAGCCACCCATTCTTCAGATTTAGTACTGTCACCATACTGGACGAGTACTTCATTTTCTTCCCAATCAACTTCTGCTATTGTTGCTTCATTCCTTAATATTAAACAAAATGATGGCTGTTTATTGATTAAAATATTTGAAGACAAAATTAAGAACATACCAGGTTGAACATTTATAGTCCATAACGTAAAGTTTGAGACCGGGTTTGAATTCTTGCTCTAGGATTTCTGTGTCAAGCTTTCCATTTAATTCGATTTTCTCCTTGTATTCTTCTTTTATCTCGGCCTCCATGGATTGTTGATCTGGGGCCAATTCCTCCTTTGGTTCTGGTTCCGGTTCTTCTGTTTTCACATCTTTTGATGTCGGCCTGGGAGCGAATTCGTCAATCAGGTCGCTCGCGTCTACCTCAATGTTCTCCTCCCAGTTGATTTCACTGAAGAGGTTGTTACCGTCGCTGTTTTCCGAGTTGGTTGTGTTGTCTTCGTCTATCATTTCATCGCTAGCCCCACTGCTTCTTGTCTGTTCGAAGACTTTTGAAGCCAGTCTGCTGAATAAAATTTCTTTCATTTTCAGAGACGGTTTACTATTCCTCTTCTTTCCCAATTTAGACTGACCAAAGGAGGCATCGGAATCTTCAGAGTTATAATCTTCAGAGGATACTAATAATAATTTTAAATAAATAAGAAAGATGTAAAAAATGTAATTTTAAATGCCAAAATATTTTATTGTCAGAGAAAAAAGGACTCATTTTAATAAAGTGTTTAAAAAATTGCTTATGCAAAAGTTGTATTTATTTATATTATTTAGGAATTGGTTAACTAATAATTGCTGTAGCAGGAAATTATGAGGAACTTAAAAAAAAAAATTAATACCTCCTTCCCTAGGAAGATTTTCTTCCGATTGCTTTCTTTTCTTTTCAGTTTGAGCCAACTCCATACTGAAAGAAAAAGTGGCAGGCGATTCTCAATCTGCAAGCATCAAATTAATGAAATATCAATAAGTCTAGAATATTTATGGTGGAGTGAGTACATCAATTAATTGGCTGAAAAATAGTACCACTATTTTCAGCCTATCAATAATAGTCAGTCCTAAATTGTAAATAAACAACAATCAAAAATCTAATTAATGTTTCAAAAAAACACTGAAAATCATCAATCCTAGGGGCATAGCAAGTTTATTATAATAGATATGACTGCCCAAATCAAGCCATGCTATATTTGTTATGATAATGATAAAAACTGTAAATTCTTAACTGAAAACAGTTGAAACTTGTATTTTGGGTAGAATTGTTAAGAGCATCTGATTTTCGTTTTAGCCAAGCTAGTTATTCTGGGTTCTGATCCCAACATAGCCCTTCTAACTTCATATGAAAATTATTGTAAAAAGTACAATGGCTAATTTGGCATTAAGCCCTCCCGTTTGAGCATCAGGAATTAACATTATTGGCTTTATTTGAATTATATAATAAGCAAATATCAATCATTTAACCAATAAGGTAGAAATAAATTTTCATCCATAATAATTCACAAGCTGACTTTTTAAAATTTTAAACTTTGATTGAACAGGTGGTCATAAAATATAACGATGATGTTATTAAATCCATTTGCTATATTTTATCTGATATTTGAGTAAACATCAAAAATGGAAATTGTGAGAATTCTCTGTGTGGTCTGCAGGGAGATGAGCTTGTAATTTGGTCGTTATCAATTATCCTGGTCTGCCTATCCTTATCCTTACTGAATTGTTCTGTCAGATGTAGTTGTAACTACATTTTTTGGGGATTATTAAGTTGGTAGATGATTAATTAGTCAGTTAAAAAGTTGACTTTGTCTGTGTACTGTTTAATAATATAATAATTATTGTATTTTTTAAAATTTACCATTATTACCAACATTTTTTAAAAATAATAGTTTAACCATGTTTACTGGTTACTTTAGATGACCAATTTATTACATCATAGGTTATGAGTAAATCCCGGATTTTTATGCAATTTCACATACTTTTCGCTAACACTTTCGACCATGTTGATCAGTATCCAAATCATAATATTCAAATTTTATTTTGCCTTTGAAAAATGAAGCTGAAACATTCTTGATTACTGAAAAGTATATGCTTAGGCAACAAAGAACACGACAGGAAAAAAAGAACCTAAAATTTGATACAGATTTCAGTTAACTTGTCAAAAACAGAGACAAATAATCTGACACAACAGAATTCTCTTGAAATAATCGGTATTTTTTTCACACCCATATTTCCAAAATTTCTACATCCAGTTGCAATATTAGCCGATGATGTCTCTGATTGCCTGCCTTACACTACTGCCTAATTTAATATTTTAAATTCAAATTATAAGGTATATTTGGGGCTTTATTAGTGTGGATTATGGCTTAATATTAGATTTTTATTGCATAAAATTCAGGCTTTAATCATGAGTGTTGTATTTAAGTTTAAAAAATTCCTTGACATGTCTGTATTGAAAAATGAAGTACACATTTTGCAGATCTGAGAAGAAAAGTAATTTTTAAATAAACGTTAAATATCCCAGAAGATTTTTGATGTAAGTGTAGAAAAAGTTAGCTTAAAAAATATTAACTAATCCAATTACAACTTTCTTATGATGCTAAATTGGACTGGTTTTATAGTTTTTAATTGTTATGGTTAAGAAATACTTTGTGTAGTTTTTAAATAATAGAAGTATTCTGTGTAAAACATGGTGGTGAAATATTGAGACCCTCAATTACAATATCTTTTTAATGTTTCCAGGGTCATAAAAGAGTATTCAGTACTATCGCCTAACTTGAGTGGCCTGTATATACGAAAGAATATATTTAAGAATGATTGAAAGTTTCAGTGAGCTTGGGTTAACAATTGCATACATGGAAAGCTAGAATGATGATAGCCCCATACGCCTCTTTCACACAGATGCCAAGGAGTGTAGCCTGTCGCAAACAATTGGGAACCCCCTGAAACCTTCATACTCAGTCAATTCTACTGCCCATGTATTCTCCCACGTTCTCATCCTGACTGGTTGACTCAACTCAAAAGACAACTTGGCATTTATCCTTCACACTAGTTGCCCAGTTGAGTCAACTGAGTTCACCACATAAAGTAATCGTAAATTTCAACATGGAACTCTTGGAAGCACAAGAGGTGATCCTGCTTCCTCAGGTTCTACACCATCTAATCTCCTGCTGAGGACAGAAGTTGTTTCTAAAAGATGTTACCAGTCAAGGAAAGCCTTGAGAGTCAACCAGGTGACTTAGTTTAATCACCAAATTGCAAAAGATGATACAATCAACAATACAGTGGGTGAATTTCAAGGCTGTGATTTTATTATACTACGTTTAATTCATTAATCAATATACAAAAGTTTTACTACTGACCAAAAGGAAAATGTAACCCACAGGGGATATGTACCAAGTAGCACTGCAAATAACAGGAAACACCTCGAATTTCAGGCTTCAAAGCATTTTCTTCTATTTGCATACCAATCAGACACTTTCTGTATCACATGTGTCTATCGTCAATGTTATGTATGAACTTATGTACTAACATTTCAGGTTTTTTTCAATACGCAAAATACAATGTATAGTAACATCTTGAAACCTATGCACCACATCGAACCAAATGAGAAAAAATTATTGATGGCATAAAAAAATAAAATTTATAAAAAAGATAAATTAATTTCAGCAGTTAGAAGTAGTAATCTATCATAGTAGATGGTGATGAATCAGCGATGGTTGTTCTTCCAGGGGCAACCGGGGATAAGTAAAAGCGCGAATGAGTAAAAGCATCGATAAAGTGAACGAGGATAACAGCTACAGTATAAATAATTTGAAAGATTATAATTAAAACCATTTCGATGAACACCTTTTAACAGCTAAAAAAAAATTTTTTTTAAATATCCTGACTACAGTTAAACAATTGAGAGATTTCCTCCTGTGGTCAGCAGAGTGTAAACCTATAGTTTGATAGATATCTATCATCTTCGTATGCCTATCTTCTCAGATCTCTTTGTCAGTCAGTCACATTTCAGATTTTCCATACTCCACAGAATTCACTGAAACCTAAAAATGGTAAAATGACGAAACGCATCCGACTCACTAAAATCAGCATAGATAGGCAGACCAAGATGATAGGTAACTATGATAACTATAGGTACACTGTTGTTTTTATATACTTAGCTTTAATTTCAAACTAAAGCATAACAAGAATGTTTGATTTTAGCAACGTATGACAACATTTATTGCTATGTATACTTCTTTCTAATAAAATTATTCATTATTATTGTCTAGTTGATGAAATGTAGTAAAAATAGCAGAGAGCATAATAAAATAAACTAATACTGGCGTTTTGTACATATGTTTACAGTAAATTTATATATTTACAGCTGAAATAAGTTTTTGTTTTTAACAACTAATTTAACTGATTAAAAGCACCTCGTTGGATATCATGTGTAAATTCTGCTTTGCAGTTCGACCGTGCTGCAAGAGGAAAGGCCAAATTGTAAATTAAAACAATTTTAAAAAGCGTTTTAAAGATCACTACATCAATTATGCGATGTTACACAACTGTGTACTGTAGACTGTTTATGACACAGGTTATCGAATCGTAGAGCCAAACTTACAATAAAAAACATAAAAAGAAGGAAAAATTGTTTTATTACATGCAAAAATCTATGTACGGGGAAATGGATAAAACATTACCGTCAACGCGTCGAGCATTCGCCGTCCACGAGTAATTTCGAGACTTTCCTGGCCCCACTTTGGAATATCGTAGATGAAAAGAAGGTCGAACAAAGAAGAGATTTACCGTTGTAGTAGGCACAGAACACTACATAAAATAGTATAAAACTAAACAATAAGAAAATAAATTTATTATGATTATATTTTGGTTACTTTGCTAACCTTTCTGAAGGTTGTATTTCTTCACAAGCGCGCTTCTCTGTCAAACAATTCAATGACGTCATGGTCGTCAAACTGGTGTTCAGCTAGTCACAACTTCACATAACTTCTTAAAACTATTAACCTTAAAAGATAAATACGAAATGCTATGAAAGTAAAAGCTATATAAGTTTACTGTACTCTTATTAAAGAGATACCGTGAATTGGAGCGTCTCGGTAAAAAGATGGTTGTTGTCCTGGTTCCCTGATATATAGATCTATGTGGTAACGGAAAGCTAGGACTTAGCCACCGCGAACCAGTCCTTTAACGCCCAAAATTCCAATAAAAAAAGATGAGTGAAAGAAAGTGTCGGGTGGGAGAAGCTTTTGTGTATTCTCTCGATAGGTGGCCCTCAGAGGACCTGCCTAGTGGAAGATTAGGAAGATCTCACCCTGGTAATAATAGGCCATGTGACACACTTTGGGACCAAAGCTCACATGTTTCCAGCATGTAGAGAAAGGTTGCTTGATATATTCCACTTAATTGAAGGGGGTGATTCCTTGGCTTCATACAGAGATCGCGAGTGAGAAGTGTCCTTAAGCACGGCAGCGAGTAAACAGGGTTATTTTATTGTATATAGTGCTGATATTGTTGTGTTCCCTAGTGAATATATTTATTAGCGTGAATGTGTAATGTAAGAGGGTTGATGGAGGAATATTTTGTACCACACTGACCCTCAATCCGATTAGTTATATATGTTTGGAGGGTGATGGAGGAATATCGAGTATTCCTCCACCCTGAGTTAATGTCTGCTTTTGTATTGCTCAAAATTACCTTGTATCATAGTCTTGTTGTTTCCCCAGTTGTTGAGATTTGAGATGAATTCACTGACCAATTTTGTTCTGAATTTTTTATACGCAATGCTCTAATAGCGTATAAAAATTTTTTTGACAGTGTAACTTTGTTTTTTCTAAGGCACATTTGTATTTCAGCTTGAAAGATTGAGGTGTATTTCCCTAATGATTTTGATTTGATTTTTGGTATGTACAGAAATTTTGTATCTGATTTTTTCCTGACTTCTTCTTCTTTGCAGTCTGTTGAGACTTTATAGGATGTTGTTAAGAGTGTTTCTAGGATCATATAATTAGTCTCCATGTTTAAGAATGATGTCTTGTTTTATTAATTATTGTTTCTCGCATTAAAATTTTTTTTTTTTGATTTACATATCAGAAGGAATTGGTGTTATTTTTTAAATTTATTTTGTTCTCTTGTGTGAGGATGTAATATTAAAAATTATCCAATATAATAATAACAAACTGTAGATTTATAGTAAGTGACGTCATTCTTTAATAAACCAGTTGACTGAGATCTGTGATTGCCTTCACTTGTGGTTACCTTCAAGTCAGGTCAAGTTAGTGATAACAGTTTTTGGCAGATATCCTCAAAATTTTGCATCAGTGCTTTTGATAATGTCTACTCCAAAAGTCGTAAGCCATGCGGTAAAGCAGGTGAAACCACTTTTGTCGTTAGACCACGGAGAGGCGAGGAGAAGAGTCCTCAACCTGTACAAAGCCTGGTACAGACAGATCCCTTATATAGGTAAAATTCTGTGTAATTTATTTTTTCACTTGAGCAAAATGAAAGTTCTTCTGTTTCAGTATTGGATTTTGACATCCCTAAGAACGAGGCCCAGTGCAAATCGAAGCTCAAAGAGGAATTTATGAAGTACAAAGACGTTAAGGACATCAGGATCATTGACATGCTGGTCATCAAGGTATTCACATTGTCTTAATACAAAACAAAACTTTAATCCATTATTTTATTGTGTAAATTTGCTTAAAACGATCTCTGCTCTGTCGGATAAAAGAGGTGACCGCAAAGCTTTCTGTACCTCGACCTGAGCAGATCTGTTGTGCTCTTCTAATTTTATAACTCACTGGCCAGCTTAACGCTGGTAGTCAATCTCCATTGCCTTGCCTTGATCCTCCTTAGTGTAGGATCTTGCTTGTGGCTTTTCCTCTTCTAGTTGCAAGATCTGAACCTAAAAAGACCCTCACAAAAACATAAAACGTGTTCTGCTGTCTCCTTTCCTTCCTGGAAATACTTGCACGTTATTTCTTCTGTCTCTACTCCTATCCGGTGTATGTGCTGTCTTAGGAGGCAATGTCCTGTCAAGAGACGAACCAGAATCCTCACTTCAGCTAATCATTCAGACAAAATATCACACATGGAAAGCTAAGAGGTGTTTTATGTTGAAATTGAACCGTTTCTTCGTTTTTGTGTTTTTTTTTCAGGGGCAGATGGAGTTGAAAGAGTGTGTGAAAGGCTGGAAACAGAAGGGACATGTCATGGCGTACTGGAAAGATACTCACGAACCTAAGCCAAAAGATTTCCTATCGAAATTTGTATCTGGGGTCGAATAAAACCATTCTTTTCTCTCTAGTTCGAATAGAAATATTTATTTTGTAAATAAGAATGACAAACCGTCTATCAACACATGATGACCACCTTGAAAAGTTATAATTGTTAATAAATAATTTGTGTTAGAAGCTGTTGACATGTTAGTTTTCTTGAAACCCTTCATCTTATTGCCAATGCTATTTTTTATTGGGTTTTTCAATTAGAAAGTTCAAATAGTTCAATAAAATACTTGGTGTATAAAAATGTTTTGTAAGTTATATTCACCACTGCCAGCCTTATATTTATGTAAATTTACATAACTGAGTAGTATAAAAGAAAAAAAAGGAAAGTAATTGTGCAATGGAATGGATCAAGACATGCACAATACCCCTCATTCTAAATCAGTCATTGCTATTTTGTCCTCAGGTTTGCTCAATCACTCTTTCTCTCACACACAGACAAACATACATTTATCTCAGTCCCTGCCTCCCTTCAGTGCTTAATTCAATTTTCAATCTTGAAAATGGTTGTTTAAAACTGAATAATTCAACTTTAATTGCTCTCTAAAATTCACCCACTAAATTCAACTTATATAATTATTCACAATTCATGTAGATTTACATAGATAAAAGGGAATCAAAGGATGGATAAGAATCTAAATGGATATATATAAGTTAATTAATAGAAAGTTAAGTTAGTTAAGACTCAAAAATGAGGAGTTTTATGCAAAAGGAATAGACATTTACATAAATATGTAACAAAATAGATAAAGTGGTAGGTAAGATTGTTAGGGTAGATAGATTCATATAAAGTAGACTGATATGGATCGGTACTTGTCTTGACTGGTGTTTTCCATTTTCCCGCATTTTTTCAACAATTTATGGTTAAATTATGCAAAAAAAATTATATATAAAAATTTTGACTATTGAAAAATTTTGAGATGAATTGAACGAGGTTAGATGAACCCTGCTTATTTGTCTTTTCGAAAGTTAATAAAACAAATGTAATCCTGCCGACTTCTTGTTGGCTGTATCCTTCCTCTAATAATGTTATGACCCTGACACTATCATACTCACTCAAATGGCTGAATGGAGAGTAACTTTATTTTGCAATTTGTTCAGGTTAGTTTTGCAAGTGCTCTGAATGGCTGCCTGGCTATCTGACACGTTAGCTATATTCTTGTTTTTGCACCCTTTTTTCAGATTGAACTGAGATATATTTTAATTGCATGTATTGCAGCCTGGAAATACTGGTGTACTCTATATTTGGTTCTAGGAC
The DNA here is from genome assembly GCF_000648675.2 of Cimex lectularius. Taxonomy (NCBI): domain Eukaryota; kingdom Metazoa; phylum Arthropoda; class Insecta; order Hemiptera; family Cimicidae; genus Cimex; species Cimex lectularius. The sequence continues at coordinate 438,629 of NW_019392917.1, read as the reverse complement.
CGAACAATCCACCCCGTACCTTCTTGCCTTCTAGATCTATCAGGGTACCAGTAAGTGAAGTAAGAACTACTCAGCTATTATTGAGTTTAAGAGCTACCATCTATATAACAACTAATAGTATATAGGATTAACTGTATTACAATTATGACAATTCAGTTTATTTAAATAAATACAAAGAATATACAAAATGATCTATGTACACATGATGTTGGAAATTAAATAATCTAAATAAATTAAACATCTTTGAGCAATTCGTTCAACGGGACTTTTGATAATGCTCTATTCGATATCTGTTGGAAAGCAGAACCAATCGCCTCTTCAAATGATTCCTTCATGTCATCCAAAATTGGCATCCAGTTCTCATTTAAGATGTTGTTCAAGGTATCACCTGAAATGTGAAGAATTACAGAAAAATGTAGATGTAAAACTTTTGTTTTATTATAAGCAATATAAAAAAAAACTCACTTATTTGCTTGTTTCCTTTGAAAAGGTCTTCAAAATACAGTTCCATTTTGTCAACTTGAAATGGGAACGTGACCACGTCAACATGGGCGTATTTCTTCCCATTCTTCATGACCTCATGTCCTTTCATTTTCAACACGGATTTCAGGTTGTCTATTTAGATAAATTATTTATGTTTTTGTACAATTTCCGAACAAGAATTTGGTTTGGTTTTCCTTACGCAAAGTTATGTTGAATCGGCCGCTTCCTCTTATTGGAAGGGAAAGGACTTTTCCGATAGACTGGTACTTTCCTCTCAGGATGAAAGGCTTCTTCATAGTGGCGTCTATATCAACCTCCTGTTTCTTAATGTCATACCTGAAATCAACAAAATTATCAACGTCGAATAACTGCATGAAACATTTTTCCCTAAAACACGCACACACTATTTTACAATACGTCAGTTTAAAAACAATTTGTTAAGTTTAAAACTTAGATAATTACCTTGCTCTCATGATATCGGCTGAAGCTAAACCTTCGATGTCCACGTCCATAAATTTATGACGAACGTTCAACGTTTTACCGGGTGCGTTTGAAAGGTCAAGAAGGTCAATATGTAACGGGTCGATTGGAAAGACTCCGAGTTTTGGAATTCCTAGGAAAAAAAAATTATGCAATATAAAAAATATTCGGTAAATTAAAGAGAAAGTACATGAAAGTAATATAAAAATTTAGACAGATAGAAGGCGAGTACAAAATATATAAAACCGAATGTATAGGATAAAATAATAAACGAATTTGTGATGGAGATCAATGTAGGAGAAAGCGAGAGCGAGAGAGAGAGAGAGAGAGTGTGTGAGAGAGAGGAAGAGAGAGAGAGAGAGAGAGAGAGAGAGAGAGAGAGAGAGTGTGTGTGAGAGAGTGTGTGTGTGTGTGTGTGTGTGAGAGAGAGAGAGAGAGAGAGAGAGTGATGAAGATGGAAAAATAAGAGCTTTTTTCAATCTGAATTTCTCTATAGAATTGATCGTGCTATTTTGCACATGCAGTTCAGTTCGTAACTTTCCTTCGTCATTCTTAATATAGAACAATCGACTCCCTTTAACTTTCAAATAGTCGTTGATGATATAGTGTTGAACAGTCCATATTTGAAAACAGCGAATTTGATTTAATTCATTTGGACGAATTGCTAATCGTTATCTGCAATCCATTAGAGTTCGTGGTCCGATTGACCAAATAACTTCTTTCAATTAATTAATCTTTGTGTAAGGTATTGATTGAGATAAAAAATTCGGTGTCACGAGCGGGACCAGGTCAAGTGGTACAGCAGCGGCGTATTTAGCCGAAGGTCGTGGGTTCGAATCCCGCTCGTGACATTGACTTTTTTATTTCAACCAATACCTTACAAAAAGATTAATTAATTGAAAGAAGTTATCTGTAATATTGAAGAGGGCTAAGATTTTTGTTGCTCTCCGGAGATTGCTCATGATCCAAGTCCATCCTTGTAAACCCATAAAAATGGTATTTCTGCAAAATAAGGATAGTGTTAAAAGGACGTTCGAAAATTCGAATTTCTGTCTTGGTTTCATTGCAATCGGACTAAGCAATAAGAAGATCCAATTGTTCTGGAATCAGTTCTTTAATAATATGATGTGGTTTCTTAAAGTTCCAACTCAGAAAATAATGAGAGATGTGAAAAATTCTATTTCTCTTTCTATAACATTAAAATCGTATAGATCCTTTTCTCTCTCTCACATACTTCAGCCAAAACTTTTTTAATATTATTTATATTTAAAAACCTCTTCCAGTTCAATTGTGCAACACGCGATGGTCGAGAAATCCTGCTTCCTATTCTTTCAGGGATTAGGGCATCATGTTTGAGAACAATAAATAATGTACTTTTCACTCGGAAAACAACCCGGTGAAAATTCAAGGGAGAAAAGAGAGCATAATCTTATTTATTGCCCTCCGGAGAGAGAAGGAAATTTAGCTCACGACTGTTTTGCAACAAGGCGTTTCTACATCGCCCGAGGGGGTGGCGAAGAAAGTAAATATATAAATGTTGAACTACTAGGATTTGATTCGATTTAAAAGACAAAGAAGAAGAAAATATCTGATGACGTACGTCAAGACATTGGGATAGGGGTTCTCAGGAACTAAACGTCCTTGGGGTTTATGGTATGTCCGGCTTCCGCCAGTGGGTCATGTAAAATTCCTTTTTTATTATTTACCTTACAAATCACAAATTAGTTTTTCTTCCTACTTTACCTATTAACATTTACATCCCCAGCATGAGAGATGTGTAGGCAATATATCTATTATTATATTAAATTGATAGAAAGATCGATCGATTGATTGCAAGTAGTTAGACTCCTGATTAAATACAAAAAAATACTAATAGGTTGATATTTGGGTGATAGGTAGTGGTTAGGGTTATTTAGGTGGATACACAGTTATTTAAATATATATTGGTTTGGCAAGAAAGTATTGTCGTCAATTAGATCAAATTTACATTTTTTTTGGTCTATATTATTTTCGTTTACAAATACACTTGTTTAACCCCTAAATTAAAAGGTTTTATTTCTCCTCAGTTTCTGTTGTCAACTTCTTTAGTAATAATTTAATAGGCAATCATGCCTTTGGATGAAACGCATTTAATACATTGTGTACTTTATGAATTACAACAAAAAAAGGACAAGAAACTGTTATAACTGAAAATTTGTGTGCAGTGTTTGATATTAATGCTGTAAATGTAAAGTCCGACGGTAGTTTGTTCGATTTAGAAAAGGAAAGATGATGCGCGCAGTGGACGTCCTTTTGAGGTTGACGAGGGCTAAATGTTTCCCTTACAACCACTGGAAGCCACATCCAAAGACTTGTGTTTGTTCAAAAGCACGCTACATGGATCACACACGGACTCAGCGAAGAACCATTTCTTCCTAGATTGGTAACGCGCGTGATGAAAAATGGATCTTACACAAAAATTTAGTCCGCAAAAAAGCTTATTGCCCGATCAACACAACCCCTCGGTTGTTACCAAACAATAAATGCATGAAAAATACACGTATGCGTAATTTAGTGGACAGGTCCCACTAGCATTTTGGGCTTTTACCACAAAGACAAAATGGTTAATGGTGAACTGTACTGTGAACAGCTAACCCGTTTAGATAGAATTTGGAAATTTTATCACAACTGCTATATTCTCCGTACATTTCACCTTGTGACTACTAATTATTTCGGTCGTTACAAAATTTTTTAAATGTCCAAAACTGAAAGTTTTGAATGTGTTCAAACAGCTGTTCAAACGTTCCTGGACCCAAAAGATGGCAATTTTTATTCGAAAGGAATAGTTGTACTACCTGAAAGAGACAAAAAGCAATTGCAAACATTGAAAATACATCTCCCAACAGTAAAAACATGCCAGGAATAAAAATATATATAAAAAGAAGTCATTATTTTCTTGGATACCTTCTTGTGGTAGGTAAGATGGTTGCATATAAAGTAGATTGAATAGGTACTTGTCTTGACTGGTGTTTTCCATTTTCCCTCATTGTTTCAACAATTTAAAGCTAAATTGTGCGAGAAAAATTATATATAAAATTTTTGAATGGATCAAGACACGCACCATAACACTCACTCTAAATCAGTCATTGTTATTTTGTCATCAGGTTTGCTCTCTCTCTCTCTCTCTCTCTCTCTCTCTCTCTCTCTCTCTCTCTCTCACACACAATTGACAAGCCACTCTTTCATTATTCCCGGGTTTAAAGGGAAAACTATTAAATGTGATTTTTATATGTTTAATACACGAAACAAACAACACGACACGCAAGAATGGCACACTTTCGTAGAAAACAAACAGTTTGAGCCCTGAAGATGATCTCAATAAAGATCGAAACGTTGGCACGATAAAGAAAATGTTTTTCTGAAACCTACGTCACACCAGACCGCATCTCACAATTTCTGAACAAATACGAAACAAAATTTTCTAAATAAAGCACGTTGATTGTTGATTGTCCAAGTCACGTTTGGTATAACCAAAAGCAGGTGGAAATAATTACATCATTGCCTCCGGTTTCTGATGATCATTTGTTTTCGTGAAAGATTGTGGTATGAACAAATCATTGTTTACCCATTGTCCGGCATTTATCCCATTCCCGTGTTTCTATTTTTGAAGCGCGTACGTGTTTACTAAACTAACGTCAGATTGTATCTATCGTGATGCAATTACGAATTTCAAGGCCGGGGATGAGGAATTTCCATACGGGATTTGCCAAACAACAACAGGACCCTATGAGCTGTAAGAAGTAACACCTTGCAAAATACATTCCAAAAGTTTCCGCGTTGACAAAAGAATGACAGCTATTTCTGTATATCATAAACATTCCGGCTTTGTCAAAGAGGGTCAAAATTATAAATCATTACGAAAACTATCCAAATCGATAAATTATAATAAAGTTCGAAGGCACATTGAACTTTATGAACGACAATGGATAATCTGGCATTTGACCCGAAGGTAGAAGCTCAGCCGAAGGGTTCTTCATTGCTGATCCATTTAATAAAGTCTCCCGACCGTCTGGCACAAGGTAGTAAATTCCAATTCTGCGAGAAATTGGTTTTTACCCCTAGTGTTCAATTATTTTCTTTGGAACAGCTCATGGAATGAACTATTGCACGTTAGGGGCCAATAAACAGGGTTGTAGAGTCACTTTTTATAATTTGATAATTAAGAAGAACGAGAAAGAATCTTAATCCTAGAATTCTTCATCCTAATCTTAGAAGAAATAAGAATTCATACTACTAGGATTAATTATTTAAAAAAATCATTAAAATTTTTTGTAGAATATTTTATGCTGGTATTATCACGTTCAAAAATCAAATTTATCTTTAAAAAAATCTTCGGGAAAAATTGGCAATTGATACACCTAATTCCATAACTTCTTGCTCGATTAATTCCTCAATAAATTGAAGATAGATATCTCAGAGTTTATGATATTAAATTTAGGTACGTTTATATTATGCGTTGTTTTTAACCCCTCATAAAACAAAATCCATTATTTTCGCCTTGGCTATATTATTTTTATAGAACTTATATTTTTATAGTCATAAATCTATCGCTGGTAGTATCGTTTATCTCAACAATTATAATAATTGTTGAAAAAAAAACTACCTCAAAAAGCATTCATTTGAGTCCTATTTGAAGAATTCATTGAAAATTTTTAGATGACAATTACGGAAATTAATATAGATAATTTTCTTAAATACATTATTTTAATGTAACTGTTTTGTCTCATATTTCTATCAAGCATGAAATAAATTAATACAAATTAATAATGTCGAAAATACTTTATAGGATTTGGTGCAAATGGAAATAGTGTTTACTTTATTGTTAATAAATTAAGGTTTTTAGTTGAGATAAAAACGTCAGTGTCACGAGCGGGATTCGAACCCACGACCTTCGGCTAAATACGCCGCTGTTCTACCACTTGAGCTATCGTGACCTCGATCCACTCGGACACTAACTTCCCATCTCAACCCCGCCATTTGAATTTTCCCTCCATTTTGCCATTTTTCATTCCATTTTTTATCTCAACTAAAAACCTTAATTAATTAAAATATATTAATTGGTCAAGCGGACCACGAAAACTAGTGAAGTTATTTTTAATATCTATTTTTCTCAAACATTTAATCAACTGTTCCTATAATGAACTAAGAACTGTTAAAAGATTTAGTGAATTCCATTTATGTTTTTTCAACTAGTTCTTCAATATCAATTTAGCGTCATATTATATGCCCCTTTGTGCTGTAGAATTGTCGGATATTGTTGTCTAGAATTTACCCGATCAAAGGAAAAAATTTGAACAATTTTTAATCCGAAGATTATCGATATGATTTTATAAATATTCCAATTTCGCGTGTACACAAGAAAAAACGTAAAAATGTCAAAATCAAATACAAGGCGCAAGTAAAGTTTAATATTGAAATTCACTGACAGGCAAAAAATTCCACCCAATTGATTTTTATTTTTATTTTTTCGATCAAAGAAAATTCTACTCTTAATTTGTCTCATGTTTTTACCAATAAATATTTTTTTATGCTAAGTTTTAAATTGGAGATTTCAATTAGAGACACACTTAATCCTTAATGCAAAATAAGGATAAAAGATTTTTCAATGTTAACTTTTTACTGAATTTAAAATGTTTATTCAGTCTCCTTTGAATTCTAAAGCAATAAACTGTTTAGTTTTCATCTTTGTTTTCTTAATTTTAATTTTTAAAATTAATTTAACCAATTAGTGCTGAGGATGTTGCGCGTGGTGTGGCACTTATTGATGATGTACGTTCCATCAGATGTGAGGCTGTTGCCATCGGAATCCCCTACGAAACTCTGCGACACGTTTTCGAGAAACTGGGTCCTACCATAGAAGGCCCGGTTTTGACGCCCTAGGGTAACAGAACTTCAGGATGACCGTTTTTTGACATTGAGAATGTTGGCAAACCGGCACCTTAAGTTACCTTAAGTTCAAGCGATTCATCAACTCCAGGAAGTTCGAGGTGTCCAAATTTCTGAACTCCCTGCTCGGAAAAGAATAAATCTATGTGGACTGATGGCTTTTCTTTAATGTAAGAGGACCAGAATTGACCAGAACACACGGAGTTGCACGGCTCTCATTCACCATTGGTCTTTGGACTATTGGTCTGACGTACTTTTTACAGATGAGTGTAGATATGCTCTACGATCTCCAGATGGACTTGAAAGAGTGTGGAGATGGCGAAATGAAAGGTACGAAGCTGTTAATTTTTCCCAGAGCCATCCTTTTCAACGCAGCTCAGTGATGGTGTGGGCAGAAATTTCAATAGAGAGTCGCACAGAGTTGGTTGTGGTTCGTGGAGGATCTTTGACGCCAATGTGGATGAAATTTGGAACATCTTGCTCCAATGCTCGATGAAATCAGCGACAATCTAATGCACGATAATGACCGCCCAATGTCGCTCGCATGGTACAAACGTTCACCAGCATAACATCAGGGTCTTAGCCCGTTCTCCAGATTTGAACCCCATCGAACATTTATGGGACCTCAAAGCCGAATAAGTGCACGTCCATCACTTCCTGATACACCCCACGATCTTGAAAGGACTCTTCGTGAAGAATGGGTTAACCTCCAGCAAAGAAAGTAGTTCCAAACTGGTAGAAAGTATGCCGAGGCGCCTCCGAGGTGTAATTAAAGCAAGAAAAAGAAATACTCCGTATTGAAATGTTAATAAAAATCTAATTAAAACAAATTTTATCTGTCTGTCTTTTTTATCATTTTCCTTAGCAATTTACATTTTTTAACCTTTTGTAGACAAAGATTCAATTATTAAACGATAAAAAAACGTGACGCTTTGATAAATACATACAAATCAAGTTATATTACAAGTGGGTGGAATTTTTTACCTGTCAGTGTATTATTAAAAAAAAAGTTTTTTGTTTGTTTTAACAATTGTAATTATTTTATTTATTGTTTTATTTCACAATATATGGTCATTTTCAATCAATGACACTTAAAATGAATGATGTGGATGTCCCACGTCTGAGAGATGTTTCAAATAATTCAACCAGAATTGATCTTAGCCAAGGACGAAGCGTGGTCGAGCCGACCAAAGGTGATCAGTAATAAATCAAACTTCTTACAAACAAAAAATAAATAAATAAAAGACCGCCAATTCGTATCTTTTCGTGTATTGACAAGAGTATGTCTCAAATAAGTGAGATCTCTGTATAAAGGAAATACGCCATTAGAAGAAATTAACTTCCTGGTGCTAAAAGGGGCAATGGTTGAATGATAGGTGTATTGCTGTAATTAGTGTTAAAAGGTGAGAAGTATAAAATGTAAAAACGAAGGCTATCTAGTGAGTATTTATTTGAATAATAATTTATTTAAAATGTTCACTGAAATTTAATCAAGATAAACAAACTTTGCAGTCTGGAAGGAGACGAAGTGTGATAATGATTCACGTTGTTGAAATAAAGTTTTTTAATTTTTCTTTCTTTCGATTGCCATTAAAAATTATATAACCTTGATCAACTTGACCCAATGAAGACAGACAATTTTTAATATTTTAATTTAAAAGTACTTTCAATGTTTCACGTTTCTAGAAACCCCAACAAGCTCCATTCTCGAAGGACTTAGGGACTTAAAAAAACACTCATTTTTTCCGGTAGGAACAAAATTCTACTTTTTCCAGAGGAAACAAAATAAGTCGGGTTTTAAGAGAATGAATAATGTGTGGTGTTTAGTGAACGTTAGCTAATGATTATTCGGTGATCGTGAGATGCGGCCTGGTGTGACGTAGGTTTCAGAAAAACATTTTCTTTATCGAGCCAACGTTTCGATATTTATTGAGATCATCTTCAGGGATCAAAGTGTTTGTTTTCTGCGTAAGTGTGCCATTCATGCGTGTCGTATTGAGAGTGTCTTTTTAAGTCGAAATTGTGTAGGTTTCATCATTGTGGGTAGGTCACTCTCAACACGACACACAATAATGACACATCTACACAGAAAACAAACACTTTGAGTCCTGAAGATGATCTCAATAAAGATCGAAACGTTGCAAATGTAACTAAACCTACGTCACACCAGACCGCATCTCACGATCTCCGAATAATCAGGATGAATAATGATCATAAAAATAATTATGAACTTACATTAAAATTATTTACGAATAGAAAAAGGTGTGAAATACTAGCGCAGCGAAATACAGAAACGAAAAGAAAAAATAGAAAGTTTTTAAAGAAAAGAAAGATAGATAGATAGAGAGAGAGAGAGAGAGAGGGAGAGAGAGAGAAGAGAGGAGAGAGAGAGAAGAGAGTGAGAGAGAGAGTGAGAGAGAGAGTGAGAGAGAGGGAGTGAAAGGGAGAGGAAGAGAGAGAGAGAGAGAGAGAAACTTCTCGACTTCTCGTTAATAAATTTTTTTTTTACGAATTAAAGTGCAAATATTGAATTTGATTTAACAAAACATTATATAGTGTTATCGGTGTTATTGCCATTCCGTTTAGTTTTTCAGTTATCGCTGTGGTGCAATACAAGCTTTTGAAAGTAATCAGTAATGATTTAACTATAAAAGTTGTTTATTTTTAATTCATTTACACCTGCGCCAATTCCTTCGTTTAACTAAATTTTACTCACAATTTGTAACTCGCTCACACTGTCATTTAGGAGGTCGAGAGGCCAGTAACAGTGAAATGTAAACATATTAAAATTTGACTTACTATTAAATGAGTTAGATAGATTTATTGATACAATTGATTGATTAATCGATAGATCGTCAGATATATTTTTATAAAAATGGACCACTGGAAATTCTCGCTGATCGTGTCTGTGCGTTGTGTATATTCTTGTTCGTCTTTTCTGCAGGTTCTGATATTTATACAGAATGTTGAGGTTTTTTCAGTCATATAACTTTCTGAAAAGCTGATTTAGCAGGGATTAAAACTGCAGGGATTTTTAAAATTTTTGTAAATAGTATAAAATATACCTTTTATTAACTTTCGATTTATTTTAAACAAAAATGACCGAAATTTCATCGTCTGATTACGTGTTTCTAATTGCACACTCATTAGAGCAATTGGCTGTAGAGTTTTGTAACAAACTTTCCCTACAGTTAGGTTTCAATTCGTTGCTTTTTAGCATATCCAAAGGACGATGATTTTTGTATGTAATGAATATTATATAAATTAGCATGTATATGGAAGAGAGTAGTGATTAGGTGGACAATTTGCTAAGTTACGCGTTCTCATAAATGTCCGATTTTGAGTTTTTTTAAATTATAATTTTTTTTTATAAAATGGTATTATTAGTTAGTTTTTGAAGTTTACCTTTGACCAGGTACGGATGGACTCGCCTGAAGGCTGCCAGAAGACATTTCGACAGCTCTTTATCCTTGACGCTGCATATCGGTATTTGATCTGTTGACAAAAATATTTAATTGACTTGTCCTCACGGAAAAAAACACGAATAACAATGTCAATGCTGAGCCGTACCTTTGCCTCCTTGGCCCAACACTTGAGAAGCTGCGAGGGCGATGATTGCAAATTTGATCATTGTTTCCTGAAAAAATGAATAACATGGCATTGAAAATCTAAGGGTGATAAGGTTTTCTATAAAAGGTAAAAAATCAGAAAAATCGATACTGGAATAGGTGACATAAGTTTATAGAATTTAGTCAAAATTTTGTTAAACACCGTCACTTTTTTCTGAAAATCAGCACACACATTAGAAAGATGTATTTTCAGATTCTTGTATAATGTTAAAAACTAACCAAATTTTACAATCCTGATGAATAATACGATAATTTACAATAGGAATATTTTTCATGCAGGTTCTAAGCTTAAATGTTGATCTATATAAATTATTATGGTCAATTTTTTTTGTACATAAATGAAATTTCACCGATGCTGTAAATTTTCTTATTTTCAGGGTTAATGATTACGCTTTTTGAAAATTATATGTATAAGGAAAAAGTTTATAGTTTTTTTTGGGTCCTTTTTTTACAACAAAACCTCATGTAAAATTTAGTTTGGTAAATAGCCTTAAAAAGTATAGATGCAACACAATAGGGCTTAAATAACCATGATGATGCGCTTTAAAATAGGTATATACATTGTTATGTGCATATCTCGGTGGGAGGATATTTAAAAACATTTTGTAAAACATGAATGTCAATTTATTTTCAATTAAAGATAAACGATAAAAGATATAATAAATATCTAATATTTCCGATGTTTATTCTTATAACGCTTAATTTTATTGTAATTGTTAGGCACAAATAAACGGAATTTTACAAATATCTGATGTAAATCTCATTCTACATATCGTCAAGGGTCGAACATTAGCACATTTTCGCGGTTCAAACTTAATAAACAAAATTCCAAAAATAGTCTCAGTATGAAAATTTATTTTCACTTTAAGTGATTAGTCCCAAAAATCGATTAAGTTTGTACTCACAAGACAACATTGAATCATCTAACTAGCAGAGGACTTGACACATGGGAAAAGTTGATTTTTTTACAAACTTTCATAATACTTAAAACCGCAATACTATCAAATAATACATCGCTCAAAAAAAATTTGCGATATTTAAATAAAAAATCTTTCGTTGCTCTATTTTAAAAATAGTTATTGCAACCGTCAAGACCGCCAATTTGTCGAATACAATCGAAATAAACACTTACGGCAAACTGAGGTAGAAAGGCGCCTAAGGATATAACCCACTGTTCGCTCAAGATAGACGTTTGCCTGTGGTGGTCTCCTGTTGAAATAAGTCGTTTGCGAGAGCCTTTCTTCCTTTTTATACCAAGGTGGCAAGGGATTTTTTCAAGGACGGACGAGGAATTCGTTTTGTTCTTTTATGACTTCGACTTTGACTCCTAGAACTGAGGAAATAAGGAGGGATGAGAAAGACAGATTTGCGACTACCTTTTGGCGTAAGAACAACATTAATTACTTTAATGAAGGTCTCTCAGATCAGGATGACGTCTTTCGGCAAACTGTCTTTCCGATTCTCATTAGTCAGATGAAAAATGGATAAAATCTCTTTTTATTATATTAATTTATTGGATACGTACAAGACAAATTATTGGTCAAGCTAGAAGATGAGGAAATAAGAATGAAAGAGAATGGGAGGGAAAGAGGCGTTAAGGGAGAGGGAGAAAAAAGAGACTGTGCGATAGATAGATAGAGAGAGAAAGAGGGAGAGAGAGAGAGAGAGAGAGAGAGAGAGAGAGAGAGAGAGAGAGTGAGAGGGAGATGAGTCTGAGGGGGATCCGTATGTGAATCGGTGAGGGAGAGACTAAAGTCCTCAGGGAAACAAAGGGACAGAGAAAAAGATGGAGTAAGAGAGAGAAGAAAAGAGAGTGAAAGGGAGAGGGAGAAAAGAGAGAAAGAGACGGATGGAGAAAGGGAGAGAGAATGAATGGGGAAGGTGGGAGAGAGAGGGAGAGAGAGAAAGAGAGAGGGAGAGGGAGAGAGAGAGCTCGTAAAAGAGAGAGATATTAATAAAAGTAGAGAGAGGAAAGGGAAAGGATCAAGAGAAGGTGGAGAAAGTGAGAGAGAAAGAAAGAGAGAGAGAGAGAAAGAGAGAGAGAGAGACGGATGGAGAAAAGGAGAGAGAATGAATGGGGAAGGTGAGAGTGAGAGGGAGAGAGAAAGAGAGAGGGTGAGGGTGAGAGAGCTCGTAAAAGAGAGAGATATTAATAAAAATAGAGAGAGAGAGAAGGGAAATGATCAAGAGAAAGTGGAGAAAGTGATAGAGAAAGAGAGAGGGAGTGAGAGGGATGGGACAGAGGGGGAAGGAGATAGAGGGAGGGAGAGAGAGGGAGGGAGAGAGAGGGAGGGAGAGAGAGAGTGAGAGAGAAGGGGGAAACATTAAACATTACACACTCCGTGAAAGGGAGAAAGAGAGAGAAGGATGGAGAAAGTGAGAGAGAGTGTGAGAGGATGTGAAATTAAAGTAGAAGAGAAGCATAAAAAAACTACCGGGAGTTTGTGTACGTGAATAAGAAAGATTGAGGTAATTTGTACAACAAATTCAAATGTGTGATTATGTTTGTCCGTGCATACATATTTATCTACACACAGTTACAATACAACGTATAAAATTACATTTTAAGATACATTAAATTCTAATATATTGCAGTAGAACCTCCCAGGGCTAATATTGTTACGGTAAAAATTATTTATTGTTAAGTATTAATTTATCTTAATGAAAGAACAGACAATACGGACTAATTTTGCAATAAGCACAAATTACAATATATACTTTAATATTGTATTATTAATTATAAAACTCTTTCTCAAAATTATTTTTATGTGCTTTAAAATTTTGTATGTGTCCTCGTTAAAGAAATAAAGAAAATCAGAATATATAATTAATACGATATATTTAAAACAGTTCAGCAATTTATATTGCAAATAATTGATACAGAAATGTAAAAGTTGAAACAAGTAGAAATCAATTACCGTTTGAATAGCCAATGCCAGTTTTTATGTAATGAAGGAAACAATTTTAATTAACTAAGATAACAAAGGATGAATAATCACTCCAATATAAAATGGTTCGAAATAAAGGGGTGTTTACCGAATGAATGGGCATAATTTTCATTGTTAGACGATATACGAGTTCAATTTTGAGAACTGCCTATTTTTAACAATGGAAGCTTTTGTCTTGTATACTAATTAATAACACAGATATATTGAACGTGTAGGATTATTGTGTAGACCCCGAAGCAAATGTAACAGAAAAAAGGATAATAATCGTGGTATTCTCATAAACCAGTTAGGCCCAAGCAGAATAACATTGATGCTGAAACATATTCTCATGAGGAAGAAATCATTGGTTTTTTTGGGGTCTAGGCTTAAAAGCTTTCTTAAGTAAGCCAGTATATGTCGATTGATAGAGAAATGATAGGCAGCCTTCCTCAATAAAAATTAAGTTATAAACTTAGGTAACTATACTTATGACTGTTAGGGACATCTGCGTAATGGAAGAGCAGATGACCTTACTGAAAGGTCTCTGAAATCTCGTCCATCATCCCTCAACTCTCATTAATAATTGGTTTAAAAGTTCCCAAGGTATTTACTTGCTATATTTATTTATACAAAGGCTACTGCGTGAAGTTTAATTTGTCACGTCGTTCTTTCCCAGTGTAGAACTTTGTAATTAAACTTTAGTTTTCAAAGAAATAGTTCTGCTTGATAATTCTATTTATTTCTCTTTGAAAATTTTAGATTAAAAAAAGCTTAATTTAAAAAAAAAAATGTCTAGCATTGTATAAATTCATTTTTTCACATCCTACATGTACTTGTAAAATTTAAACAATGTTTATAAATCCCAGGCCCTGAAGATGATCTCAATAAAGAACGAAACGTTGGCATGATAAAAAAAATGTTTTTCTAAAACCTACGTCACACCAGCCCGCACCTCACGATCTCCAAATAATCATTAACTAACGGTCACTAAACACCACGCATTCTGATTTACCTATGTTGTAATAAAAATTTACATAATTCGAGTTTCTACTTTGCCTTCGAGTAGTTACTAGTCAAAAAGAAGTAGTTAAGAATGACTGGGGGTTAACGACAAAGTTTGAATGATGTCATAGCTAAATGGAGTCAGAACTTACCTTGTCATAATTCCTGAAACATAAATGCAAAGACGTCATTTGCAGTATGAATTAGTTGCCCCCCTTGAATTTAAATAGGTAAACGTGTCACGAACTCGCCTCCTGATTTCGGGTGACCTAGGATTTATCCCAAGCCGTCCTTTTAACTCCAGGACTCCCGTGCATTGGCGATTCGCGTGCTGTAAGAATGGGCCGAACGTAGACTTGCTGGGCCCCTTATTCTTGGCCTGGAAAAGGAGGTGGCTAGCGTGAGGTCGAATTATATTGTATCCCATTAGCCGGGGCACGCAAATGTACTTTACTGTCGGTTTCGTCATAGTTATTGTTCTCGGCGTTCAACTGTAAGTGGAACCGGTTTGGCTTTGTCAAAACGTTTAACTGCAAAGGTAGAAAGTTTATTTTCGTTTCGCCCCCCCCCCCCAAGAGTCTTCTTTTTTAGTTGTGATAGTGTGATAAAATTATTTACGGTTGACTGAACATTTTTCATATTTAAATAATAAAGAAAATTTCATAGCGACTAGTGTAACAATTTTAGCAAATAGATAAATTTTGTAGATCTTCTTATATGAAGATTGACAAAAAAAAGCTTATACTGTTTTTTCATTACAGCTGAAAACTAAAAAATGTTAGCATAAAGAAATCTTTGGTTTAGTCAGTTTAGATCGTTTACCTTTAAGGACTGCTTCAATGTTATCATCATTTTCTTATGAAGGAAAAAAGAGATGTGAATTTGGTAAAATAATGACCAAGGTTAAAGGGCGTCAATCCACCAAATAAAAACAATATTTTCCAAAATTCAAATTTAAATTTGCCAAAAGGAAGAGATTATTCGTTTAGGAACCTCCTGCAAAGATTGCTTCAACAAGAAAAGTAGTAATACAGCAAACCTCAGCGACTTTTTTCAGCGTTTTGCAACCGGTGCTAAGCTGAAAAAGAGCGGGTATTTTGTTCTCTGTGATTTACTCTGAAAAAAAAAGATAACTTTCTTAGTTTATGCAGTTGAGTTTGTTTACTACCTACTAGGGCTGCTCCAATGAGATAAATATGATCCGTCTTACTTCAGAGTAATCTTTAGCCAGCTGGTCTTCTTGTGCTCAAAGTAAGAAAACAAACTGAATTTTTCTCTCGGTCAAGGAGTTATGTTTCGTGTTACTAGTTGTGCAGAGCCACACTGCTGTTTTTTCCCAGTGTTCTGCAGAAAAATTTTCAAAGGATATTTGGGTTTAATAGTTAAGTATGGTGCATTGTAAACACTGCTTAAACGAGAAATTTCATGTTCTGTGCTGCACTGCAATCCTTAACACCACACATAGCTTTCTTTCGGTCTTCAGCTGGAAATGGAATGGGTGTATTGCTTTTCATATGAAAGCAATTTTTGGGTTGGAATGTTTAGTATTTATCTCAGTGTTCCTTGCTAGATGTTATGTAGCAACCCTTCACAGTACGAACCGTGTTCTATGTACATTATTAGCTTCTGTGCCTGAATCCCTCAAGGAAATTGTAATTTGCTAGAGAAGGGAGAACGACTCTATAATGTACTTAAAAGTTTCTGCTCAAAGAAATGGGGAATAGAACTTCCATTGCAATGCTCTTCTATAAATCGGCAATTCGATCGGTAATGATTTCGGATGTATTTTTTATGGCCAAGCAAATCAGACGACCCCGAAAAAAAAGAAACTTCCAAAACACCTGTTTATGTCGTATACTGGGTGGTTTGCCTAGTGCTCCAGTGGTTGCCCTGTCTGCTGAAGCTTATATATATTATGCAGGGTGGGCGACCAAGACTCGTGGGGTTAAATGCCTGGGTAGACTCGTACCCCATCCCTAAGAGGTCCAGGACTTGGTCGGCTCACGTGTCCTGCATAAACCTCTTGGACTGTTCACAAACCCCAAGATTTTGGACCATTTTATCTCGGGGAGTGATTTGGTGATGTCCTCTCCTTCAAAGATTTCAAATCTAGACCTAGCATACCTATCACACTCTGCGAGGTAGTGCCTTGCCGTTTCTTCTTTTATTTCTCAGAAGCGGCAAAAGGGATCTGATAGGATACCCATTACGAAGAGGTGTCTTCTCAGTGGGCAGTGGCCCGTCAGAATACCTATCAGCCTCCTAATTCCCTTCCTTGAGATAGAGAATAGCCATTTCGATTCTGCTGGTTTGATCGCCTTAACAAACTCTTTAGATTGCCTGTGTCCGGGGGATAAATTCCACTTCGTAAGGAATTGTTTCATGCCCCAGTTATTAAAACTCTCTTTTGCTATGCTCATAGAGTGAGATAATACCGGTTGTAGCCCGACAAATGCAGTATTAGAACCTTCTTTGGCTAGGCCATCCGCCTTTTCATTGCGATGGTGTCCTTTTTGTGCTGGTATCCAAATAAGGGTCACCTTATTCTCAAACCTGAAAGAGATCCTATTGATAAGATCTATAGTTTCCTCCACCAGTCGTGAGGTTGACAAATCTTTTTGTAATGGCCTAAGACTAGCCTGAATGTCAGAAAAGATTTTAATATCTTTTCCCTTAATTTTATTTTCCATAAGTGTTCTACAACATACATTGATGTGCCCAGATTTCCGCCTGAAAAACGGAGGTGTTATTGCCAAGAGGGGAGGAGATGCTGATTCCTAATTTTGGTATGTAGATTCCTGCACCACTCCCTCTTCCTTTGATAAATGATCCATCTGTGTAGCAGTCTATGTTACAATGGTCATCATCCAGACTATAATTATAATCACAAGGGGTGACTACCTGAAAGTGCTTTTTCCCCGAAGGGGTTTTAATCTTTTTATCACTAACGCTTAATAATTGACCACTAATCTTACTCAATAGTTGTGAGATTTTCGAGTGACCTATGTTATTGCAATTAAGATTCCAGCTGCCCTCGCTAATTAATCTATATGGCCTGTCTGCTGAAGCTTGTGAACTCCCTTTGTAAAATAGAAGACCTAAACCCTCTCTAAATTTCCTAATTAATCTTTACAGTACGGATACCCAAAATTTTTAAAAACTTATTGTCATTCAGTGAAAAAAATCAAACTTGCCCATTTGAGAAAGGAAGAAATACCCCCTCTTTTTCAGCCTTTCTTTGTTCTTCTCTATATTTATATTCTCTTCATAAATGTGTACGGGAACCTCGATACAATTCAGAATTCGAAGTAGTATTCAGCAAAGTAGATTCTTGGGTACTTAACGATTACATTAAATTTACTCCTGACGTAGCTCAAATAACATTTCTGGCATATATGGCAGAGCGTTTCCCTTACCACCTATGGATTTTCATAGATGGGTCTTTATTGAAGGGAAAAAGATATGCTTTCCATGATCCTAAAAACCATCATACAGAACAGTACGCACTACCAATTCAATATCCATATTTACAGCTGAATTGACAACTAGAGATAGAGCTCTTAACTATATTTACCTTCAGAAACCCATCATTGTATCCTTACTGAAAGTCGAAGTATCATCAAAAAAATAAAAAAAATTTACCCCGAACTATAAGAACTGTAATTATATTCGAATAGATATTTACACAAAGAACTGTGGTAATTTTTTGGGTTAAGGTCATGTTGGAAACTACTTTGTCAGGATTTTTCCTCTATATAAAAATTCCTAAAGAAGCTGGCAAAAAATTCTTCCATAAATCACGAACTTTGGCAAAAACTTATAATCAGGCATCAGCAGGATATCATTACCGATCTTTTTTTACAAAACTGCTTAAACAACCATGGTTCTCTTTGTGGAGCAGATGAGCTTGTGATCCACTGACTCGTGGAGGGTTCAAACCTGGCAAAATATCCTCTGGATTTAGCAAAAAAAAAAAACTGGCAAAAGAATATTTATGTGGTGGAAGACCTGTACGAAGAAGGAGATTCTTGGGTTAGTTGGTTGAAAGATGAGTGCTTTATTTTGTTTGTTTATTTCATATCACTTCAGAAATACTAAATTTCGAGGAGAAATGTTTTGTAAGTTCTTACAGAATTTTAGTACTTTGAAAGTTTATTTACTGCTCTGTACTTCTAGTAACCACCTATCTCTCGTATGTAGACCTGTATAAACCAACAAAATTGGAAGAAACAATGATAGCCATGACAGGTTATGAATGTTCCTTTGTACTTATTCAGATATCGTGAGATGCAGTCGGGTTCTCACAATATCTGAATAACTATCGAATAACGGTCACTAATCTCTACACGTTCCTTTGTACTTTGAATTGAATTTAATTGCATGATGTGCACACTCAGAAATTTTCAGGATTTTAATTTGTAAGATGTATTATTGGAAATAGCTAGGAAATGTATTTATTTCTCTCATTTGGCAGTTAGTTTTTAACTCTCAGCGTTTGTGCAATTAAAATTTACACGAATACTCTGAGTCTTTATTGTTTGAGTAACGCGTTTTATTATTCTCTATTTTCCTTTCTGAAAGAAAGAAATGTGCAAACCATTTCTATTGTATCAAGAAATTCAATTTTTCCTTAAACAAAGAGTACCGAAAAGACAACAAAAAGATGTAATACGATTCTAAAAAGAAAAGGTAAACCCGATATGAGTTTGTAAAGGGACTGGTGCCGAATGGGAGGAATTTGAAGAAGAAGAAAAATCCTCCAAATATTCTCACTACTAAAAAAAACGGCCGTGTTGATCGGGGATTTATTATTGTTTTCCAACAAATTGCTTTTGAATATTAAAAGAAAAAATATATGAGTTGCGCATTAGCCATTTTGGACGGACCATTGATATCGCGTGACCCTCCACGGTATTACAAGTTACCTAGGACAATGCACCATCATTACCGTTATGAAATCGAATTACCAGCACGTTCGAGGAGACAGGACAAAATTAGTTATCATTTTAATAAGACCCTCGCTAATTAAATTGATAAACAACGCTAACGGTTGAAGCCCTTCTTTAATAACAAACACAAAAAAAGAAAACAATTGTATTTCATCTTATCATCGAAATGTATTCCATTTAAAAATAATATTTTATTTCATAAACGAGGGTTTTCTTAATCGGATCAAAAGATATATTATACGGCGGAAAAACAAATAATTTATTTTGGTTCATAAATCTCGCATGTTTTGCTTGCTTCTTCTTTTATCAGAAACCTTTTTATTTTTATTTTATTTCGATCCTGTTTTGCATGTGGTCCTGGTGGGGAACTCGGTTCGCCAATCGATATTCATTTTCTGACAAGAGGGATTCTTGGCGGCTTTTTCCATTATGAGTTGCTTAAGGGCCTAATTGCTCAAGGGCCTCTACACACTTCCTCACACATCCTTAAGTCCTGCCTGGTCGACAGTCACTGGATCCTCTCTTCCACTTAGGGGAGCCATAGGCCACTTAATGTACAACTCCGGTGAAATGGGTGGTACAGTGTGGAGAAGGCGGGGGTGCAGCCTGAAAGTGCGAGCCTCGTGTCCTCGTTCACTCCCCTTTCTCAATCTAGGTCCTATGGCATATTTCCTTGAGACCTCTCCCAACCCTTGGATAACCATCGAGGCGCAAAATAATGGTGTAGCTTTGAGGGCGTGGCAACCTCTCTATAGCACAAGGTGGATTCGAGTCGGCCTCTGGGTCGGCAGGGGAGTGGCGGGTGTTTTATCAGAGGCACACGAGAGTTAGGGTTCCAGATCCTGTCTGCATAGACGGGGAAGGGTGCAAAAACATCTGAACTACGGGGAAGCAGAAAATGTTCCAAGTCCATACCTGCTACATGGGAATGGACTCGTAATGGCTTAGTGGCAATTCTCCTGGCGGGAGCTTAGAGAAAAGACTGTTGTTCTATTTGTGACCTCCGCCTAAGCACTTGCGTATGACTTTTGTTATAACCCCGGCCTCACAGGATACGAAGGATTGGACCATCGAAGCGTATAGCATTGAGGGCCCTCAGACTACGCTGACGGAGTCCCTCGAATGCGTGAGAAATGGTGGGTGGGAACAGATAGTGGTCGGTGGTGCCTGCATGGGCTTCCTTTGCTGAAGGCAGTCTTCTCTAGGGGGTGGTTAGAAATTCCTCTTTAAACGAAACAGTAGTCGGAAGTTCTTACACTAGAGGAGCCCCAATACTCTGGGAGATAGAGTCGTCTTCTATATCTACGGAGTGCGTGGGAGCCCAGACTAATGCTAATTGGGAAGCCCTTAAGTGCGGCATACGGTCTGATGCTCAATGCAGACCCGACCACTCGGAATGGGCAAGCGGGGAGTGAGGTTCGTCTTAGCCCCTCGGGGCTGGGACGGCTTCTACACCAACGCTCGCGGCTGTAACACCCATCCGGTCGCGAGTGGAGGTGCGTCATCTCTCACCTTGAGAATCAAAACATCCGGTAAAAGCACGAGCCAGGACGGGCGCTAAAGATCCTCATTTTCCTTTTAAGGACGACCGAGTCACTGGATCCTCTCACTCTCCTCCTTGTACAAGGCGGTCGCGGACCGTTACTGCACTCCATTACTCTATACTACTAATATCCATTCCCATCCTGACACCACTAACCTAACATAGGCTGATGACACAGTACTATCCTCGTACTCTGACACGTTATAGCTCACCGAACCATCCAGACACTTCTTGTCTTCACAATGGGCTAAAAAAATGGCAAATCTAATTCAACACCACAAAATCCCAAAACATGATCTTTATCATCTCGCAGTTGCTGCACTCAATCTTATATTTATACATAGAATCACTCTGTTTCCTACTGAAAACCTGACCCGATAAACAAGCGACTGAACTGGAATCCATATAGACGACTTAAAAGGATAGAACCGAACCAACAGAGTACTTAAAAGAATAGTAGAGAACAGCCAAATTCTCCCTGGAAATATTTTAACCAATTTAGACATATGACACAGAACCATAGACATATGGTTTCAATCAAACCTTCCAATGTCCGCAGAATCCAGAGCCTACAATCACGAATCCTTAGATCCATCGTCGACGCCTCATTCTATGTTTCCAACTGCACCATTAATAAGCGAAATGTTCCATTTATAAAAGAAATTTATCCAGCTGCAAAATATTCCATACTAACAACCAATCCCACCAGAAAATAAGGCAGCGTACAAAGATTGGAAAACCTGCGCATTACTGGGGCAATGAAAAATGCCCTATCAACTGCCTTATAAACACAATTAGACATATTCAACTGGAAATATTTATACACGGAAAAGGTAGGATTAGCTCATTCATTCCAATAAATGGGGCTAACCATTTTGCGCCTAAAACTATAATAAATAAATTCAAACACCCATTCCTGGAAATGGGGATTGATTATACGAACCCGACAACATCCTTTGCAACATACTATAAAGTCTCATGAGACTGTAAAGTAGAAGAAGGAATCAAGAGAAAGTAAAATACAGATATATATACAAATACCGCCAAAAAATGAAAGAACCGGATCAGGCGTAGCAATCACTCATTGGGAAGTACACCTTGGTTTTTCAAGGTGATCTATATTCTATCGATGATTGTGTCATGAGTAACACAAGATCCTCTCCTCATAATCCTTACAATCTTCATAAGATCAGTCAGCCAAGCAGCCTTCAAAACACTAGCATGTTCAAAGGTTACACATAAAGTAGTCAGCGAATGCGGCCAAAATCTCCAAAATCTGGGAAAACACTACCTGATTATGAGTGCCAGGATCAAAGGAGTGCTGGATAGTAAAAGCATAAAAATTGGCCTGAGGAGGATCCGCAACACACAGACCCAGAACCTATACTCGGATAAAAAAGGACAAGCACAGAATCCTCTAACTCAGAATGAGATCACAAATCTAAAGGTGAAGTGGATAAACCCTCGAGGTGCCAGATACTTAATATTAATAACTTAATAAATAAATATAAACTTATAAATATAAATATAAATATAACTTAATAAAATATAACTTAATATTACACAAATCTCACTAAAACTGCCAAACACATTGCAGTTGACAGAGAGGGTATATTTCAGGGGAGTGGTAAAGAGTATATACCGGTCACTGGCATCTGAGAAAACACTTACACAATATCAGTATATTCAATGATGCCCCCATTTGTAGGTTATACAATGAGGATGGAGAAAGTGCCACCTTTGAATGCAAAGCAGCCGCTCAATGGGGACATAACCTAAGATGTCAAGAAGACTAAGGGGAAGGGCAGCAACTGAACTGAATTAACGAACTAGGAAAAGTGTAATAAACCAGAAATGCACTGCTTGAGGAGTACAAAACTCTGGTTTCCTAGCATCCCATCATCGATCTATAAAAAAAAGTTTAAGATTCAGCGACATAAAATTCTACACTAACCAACCCACCTCCAATCTCACTCCAATCCCAACGTATAACTTTCCTCCCGTTCTAGTTCCAACAAATCCTCCTCGATGTCTACACTGGAAGTATCATCCTAACCTACTATCACAAAGGCGAGTGATTAAAAATGATTTAGGACTGCTACCTCTGGTTACTTTAACCTACCAATAGATATTATTTTATTTCTGCATATATCTATCAGGGGGTCCTGTAATGTTATTTCCGGATCTAGAGTCAAAAATTTTTTATTACTGTAGACTTCTACGCCTTCTGCATTTTAGTAATTTTTTTTTTCAAAAGTACTTTTCTGATTGTTTCTGCTTTGTAGTGAACTGAAAAATGTTCGTTAAATGTTAAACAATATTTTTCCGGCATGTACTGTCGAAAAGTACTTTTCCTATTGCTTCAAGAAATTTGAATTTACTTGATACCCGATCCTTCTTGCCTGAAACTCGAGAGGCCTTGTCCTTAACGGTTAGCTTAATTAATAAGTAAACACTTGCTCTCGCTTCTAATTTTTTAAATAACAACTTTCGGAGTTTCTTGACAAGTTCAAGGGCTTTTGTTCAAGCTTCGAGGCATATATTGTAAACATAATATACGTGTATATTCCTTTAACGTCAACCGAAAAGGTAAATTTTTTAAAAAAGTAAAAATTTCAATTATCTCTAATGTTCTATAACACTTCTATTTAATATTTATTTTAAAAGTTTTCGCTATACACGGTTAAATAAATATAATGAAAATTAGATTTTCAGTTATCGAAATACTTTGAATAAACTTTCGAAAAGTCAGCTTAGAGTAAATCAATTAAGATTTTTTTTTTTTTTTCGAAAGGCGCCGAAGGAAGTATTTATGTTTGTAATACCAAAAGTTCCGAGAAAATATGTTTAGCTAGAGGAACGGGTTTTCAGCATGGAAGATTTTTACTTTCAATCTGTTTCTTCGGAGTGTTCAATTCCGCAGATCACTTCCTCCCTGGAAATCTCGTTTCACCCTCACCGGTCTTTTTTCCAAATTGCTCCTTCTTATTTGCCAACTTCTTCCCACAATATTTGTCTTGAAGAAAGTTAAATTTCCTTTTTTATTTTTACTAAATTCTGAGAAAATACTAGGCAATTTGTGATTTTGTTATTTCTATGGGAAATAAGAAAATTGATTTTAATAGAAATGATAAAAGTCGAGGTGAGTATGTTGTTCAACTATTTTTAAATCTAGTTCTTAATCACAGTTGTTGTTTTCGATGATTCGGATTTCAAGCATTAAACGGTCATCATCAGGCTGAAGGAGCTACTCTGAACCCGCCAATCCACCGCCAATGGTGGAAACCGCGAGGTTCCAATGACCAGTCGGTTTTAAATGCTGCTCAATTTTGAACATGCGAAAAACGTCAGTTACAACAAAACTAAATATTATAGTTTAGTGATAAATAAATTTGTAGATGATATAGTGACAGCAGTTCCCACAGATCAAATTCAAACTACATTAGATATATTTAACAGCTTTCACCTATGCCTACGATTAACACATGAAATCGACAACAAAACAATACCATTTTTAGATACACTAGTAATAAAACAACCAGATGGTAAATTAATCACAGATCGGTACCTTAACTTTACATCACACCATCCCCTTCATAAAATAATAAATACGGCCAAATGGCTACTTCAAAGAATTATTACTCTGAGCCATGAATCTTTTCGCTACAAGAACATAAAGATATACAAACAAATCCTACATAACAATCTCTACCTTAAACACATAATCAACAGAATAATCAACAACTACAAACATAATCAACACTAACAACTATGGATGGCAATCTTTAATCTATATATATCGGTGAACTGATATATCGTGAAAAAATATATTGTTATATAGATATATTTAATTTTAGGTACATTACGACTATTTTATAATATACATATGAGCTAGCCCAACTGGAAGAAAAGAACGATATTAGTAACAGTAAAAATATTCTTATGGTCATGAATAATTATAAAAGTAGTAATAAACAAGATATATATATATATATATATATAAAATAAAATAGATTTAGGTTATAAAAATTACGATTTTTAAGCCTTTCGAGCATGTTTTATAAGTAAGTTGGCACCCGTTTTCTTTTTTCCGGTTCATTAAAATATTTTCAAACAACACTTTTTTGGCTTTTTCCCGGGGAAGGTGCCATCATGTAAACCTATTTGAAAATTGTGGGCAGATACGTAGATACAGATGCCGATGCCGATGCCTACGCAGAAGGCAGAATGATAAGTTATTATTATTATATACATATATCGGATGTCTCATACCAGACGGCAGTCTTTAATCCAATTTGTCGCACTGACAGGGATATTTTTTAAATTGTATATTCAATAATAAATCAGAAAAATGTATAATCAAGTTTTTGTAAATTTTTTCGTAAATAAAAATGAATATATCGATAAATTTAAACGAATGTATCGATATATTTCAAGTATTTACAGTCAAATATATCGATAAAAAATAAACTCGATATATGTAGAAATATATCGATATATCGATATCCTGTATTTGTATAATTTAAACAATGTTTATAAATCCCAGGCCCAGAAGATGATTTCAATAAAGATCGAAACGTTTGCACGATAATGAAAATGTTTTTCTAAACCTACGTCACACCACCGCATCTCACGATCTCCAAATATCATTATTCTAATAAATAAGGAAATAATTTTAAACTAGTGATTAATTTGTATGTCAAATATTATTTAGGTACACTTGTAAAATTAGAGATAAATAAAAACCTATTAAATATATTATTAATGTATTTACTACATCAATTCTATCATGCACAGACAAACCAACATACAGATCCATTCCATTCGTTCACGGCCTATCACATAAATTAAACACATTTCTCTCTGCTGATAACTTTAAAATAGCCTTCAAAAAATATAAAACTATTCACACCCTTTTTTTCGAAAATTAAAGTTCCCACACAGTAAAAAATTAATCTGATGTAATTTACAAAATCAATTGTTTAAACACATATAATAAATACAAACATATAAAACAATCATTACATTGCACACATCAAAAATTTCTACATAGTCTAATTCTTCAACAATTTGTCTTTTCTTTCCCTAATTATCCCCGTCTATATTACCATTTTTTCTCATTGTCGGCTCCTTTCACCTCAAAGATGCCGACTCCTCATAGAAAAATGGATTTCTATCCTTCCGCAATCCTTCCAAATACAACGTATGTAAACATAAAACATCAATATCTCACTGGTACTCTCAACACGACACACAAGAATGACACATCTACACAGAAAACAAACACTGAGTGAGTGCAAATATTTTGATTGAGTCTAAAATTTTTATCAGTGTATAAATGAATTTTTTCGCATTTTACATGTATTTGTATAATTTAAACAATGTTTATAAATCCCACGCGCTGAAGATGATCTCAATAAAGGTCGAAAAGTTGGCACGATAAATAAAATGTTTTTCTAAACCTACGTCACACCAGACCGCATCTCACGATCTCCAAATATCATTATTCTAATAAATAAGAAAATAATTTTAAACTAGTGATAAATTTGTATGTCAAATATTATTTAGGTACACGTGTACAATTAGAGATAAATCAAAATCTATTAAATATATTATTAATGCATTTATATCCATGTTTAATTTTATATTTTTTAGTTCATATTTCTCAAGCCAATCTAGTTCTCTTCTTTTGTTGAAACTGTGTAACACTGTTGTTTTTAAATTTATATTTTTTTTCCGTTTAGATGGTCCTTAAATTCAGAAAATTTATTCGGTTTAGGCAAGTGCTCTTTAACTCTCGTTTTAATATCTCTGCCGCTTTGTCCAATACATTTAATATCGTTGTTTTATCAATTCTGAAGAATTTTTATAGCACATATACATTCATACTACATTGAATACACGCTACATTCGGTATTAACAATTCTTTAGAATTGATAAAAGCAAATATATTTCACTGTATTTAAAAGTGGTCTCTATCACAGGGGGGTAATTATGGCACATAAATTCGCACCTAAGTGTGATGAACTAACGTAAATTATTGTGAGACAACGATCCATGATTATTGGATAAGTCGGAACAGAAATCTATTGGATCTAAGGCCCATTTCAGTACAACTTACAAAATGAATGGAACGAATGGGTGTTTCAAAAGTTGGTTATAAACCATTTTTCATGGTTAATAGGAGAGCAAATAAAGCCATTATTAAAATCATGGGCTAGTGGAACCCTCTCCCTCCACTCACTCTCCTCTCTCTCTCTCTCTCTCTCTCTCTCTCTCTCTCTCTCTCTCTCTCTTGTCATTCTTTCTTAATTACAACAGCAAAGAGATCAACTTACAATTTAAAAACTCTTTCGGATTTTATTTCACATTATTCTTATATAAAAAATGTAAAAACGACCAGAAAATATTTTTAAATTGTAAGTTGATCTCTTATCATGCAGACTTCGTACAAAATAGACAAATTATATCGCCTACTTCCAGAGAGTGAGGAAAACCGCTGAGGCTTATGTGGACGAGCGGTATCGTTTGCCCAGAATTATAATTCAATATTTCACGCAGGTTTTCCCTACGCGGAATTAAATCTTCTTTATTATTTGTCTATTTATATATTTATACTCCAGATGTTATTTTTAGAGTGTGTAGTAAACATTGTCGCAATGGAAACTTCCTGGGTTAGCAATAGCAGATGTCATATAAACCCTTGGGTGCCGGTGGTTTTGAGAAAAAAGCCTATTTATAAGTATGTCGGGTTCGAATGCAGGGCCGCTGGACTCGAACCCAGGACCTTTACCTTACAGTGATGAGCGCCGTGTCAACGCTTAAACCGATGCGGCCACCGACGCCCCCAATGGAAACTTTATTTCGTCAAGATTTATTACACCACGACTAGGTGATCGTTGCTCATTTTTCAATTGAACGAGAATCCATATAAATAAATAAAACTATGATTATTAAGGCTAAGTTTATTTTAGAAAACAAAAGGTTAAACATTTGCAGTCGTTTGACGACAGGAAGAGTTTTGTTTTATTGGCTAACAATTTATCATGTTATTATTGAATATATCGTGGTTTCAATTTTAACTTTATTTGGTGAATGAGGAAGAAAAGTAATTTGAAGTATTATTTAAATATTACAAAATGGAATGTAACATTTAAAAAGTGTGTGGTGTTTAGTGACCGTTAGTTAATGATTATTTGAAGATCGTGAAATGCGGTCTGGTGTGCCAACTTTCGATCTTTATTGAGATCATCTTCAGGACCTGGGATTTATAAACATTGTTTAAATTTTACAAATACATGTAGGATGTG
Organism: Cimex lectularius; assembly: GCF_000648675.2. NCBI lineage: Eukaryota > Metazoa > Arthropoda > Insecta > Hemiptera > Cimicidae > Cimex > Cimex lectularius. Next base: position 410,381 of record NW_019392917.1, on the reverse strand, counting down.
AAAAAAATGACTTTGTGTTTGTAATTAAATTTGTTACATGTATTTGTGAAATTTAAACATGTTTATAAATCCCAGGCCCTGAAGATGATCTCAATAAAGATCGAAACGTTGGCACGATAAAGAAAATGTTTTTCTACAACCTACGTCACACCAGGCCTCAACTCAAGATCTTCATATAATAATTAATATTTCAAACATTTTAAATTCATAGTAATTGTCTTGGTTATAAATTATCTACTGTCTATCTTAGTGATTTAAATTGCAAAGTTTTATCTGGATAGGTAGTTGTGCAATGATCAATGTTTGAATAGAGAGAATGGTCGAACAAGGCTTATCAGTTTGCTCCTAAACAGCTGACAGTTCAACTTAATAATTTATACAGCTTTTGGCAAGGGAAAACTTATTAAATATATACTTCTGAATTAAAGATGCCACACTGGACAAACCGGTTTAAAGAAAGGATTAAAAAAATTGAGGACAATTTTAAGATTAAACCATCAAGTAATACATATTAATCATAAATAAATACAAAATCTGACATTAAATGGTTAATATATCTCCAGCTTGTCAGGTTCGAAGTTATGCTTAGTTACAAAACACCTGTTTTTTTAGAAATTATAGAACAAGGAAAGGCTTGAGATTTTTCTTTATCCAGGATCGCTGTGTGAAAATTCGCTTTATTCTTTTTTAAAACAATATGCTTCCCTTGACTCAATGAACTAAACGGGTGTTTAGTTTCGCTTATAATATTCGTATCCAAATAAATTCTCAGAAGGGATTTTTCAGCGGAAAATGTATCGAAGTTGACGTTGCTCTTTGAGGGTTTCATTATAAAGAGGGCAGATAAGAGGCAAAGGAGGATGTCAGCCTTTGTTCTCTTCACCTTCTTTGTTCACCGAAGGTTCTCAACCCTCCGTCACCAGGGCAACTAATCAGCAGCTTTAAGGTCTGCTGGGCCATCAGATAACCCGGGTCCTTGAGCCAATGCCCATCGAGTGCCTGGTTAAACATTTTACTTATCTGTGGGGAGGGGGGCTTCTGAAGACTCCGCTTCCTGAACAATGATCAATTTCGACATTATCAACTTTTAAGGGTACTAAGTTGGTGGATAAATTTTATTTTATAAAAATATGGATGAGTGGGAAGTACAATAATAAAAGAAAAAGTGAAATTTCCTTATCGCGTTTATAGATTAAGGATTGAAGCAGAATTTAAGAAGGTTCAACATGAATAAGTTAGCTGTAGACTGTTTTTAAATCTATATGCACCATTTGCGCTGATCATATTCGCAATGTCTTAAATTGTGAGATTTTCAGCTGAGGACTGCGAGGTAATGAACCTGATGTTTCCGATTATTTTCTTCTGCGCCTTAGTGTTTTTTTTTTGAAGAATGAAAATCGATCCGACTCCTCGATAGAAAAAAAGTTTGAATTCTTTAAACAATCATTGTCGCGAGGTCAAAACTCGACCTTGCATCTGAAAAAATAAAATTTAATTTTTTCAATTAATTACGGTTTTTAGTTGAGATAAAAAAAGTCACTGTCACGAGCGGGATTCGAACCCACGACCTTCGGCTAAATACGCCGCTACTCTACCACTTGAACTATCGTGACTATCCCCTCAAACACTAACTTCCCATCTCAACCCCACCTTTTGAATTTCCCTCCTTTTCGGCCATTTTTCAAAAAAATTCATTTTTTCAATTTTCATAAAATTTAATGTTACTACACTAGGAATTCTTTAAGAACATACATGTACAATAATGCTAAACCGGAAAAACAATTAATATTTCGCATTGACTTAATTACAGGGTTACATGGAATTTGATACTTCGTAAAGACAAAGTGAAAATGTGGGTTGGAAATTTAATAAAAATGAGATATAAGAAGATCAAGTACGGCTAAGAAATAAATAGTTATATTTAGATAGTTAGCTACTTATTATTTTTGTCGTCTACCCACGCTAATTTTTGTCATCCAGGCGCATTTTGCCATCTTCAGTGTTGAGTTTAGGGTAATTTTTGCCGAGTGAATTGTTAATTACGAGGTCGCAGATAGGGGATGTGTCGGTGTGTTTGATGGATTAAGTCGGTTTTGCTTCGGAACTGCCGAAGGTAGGGAAGCTTTGTATTCATGCGGGAAATCGAAAAAATCAAAATTTCCACTCGCATTTTGCGTTTCAGACCTTTCTGAACAAATTTGGTTTTGTGTCTGTCTGTGTAAAATATCAGGAAATCAGGAAGCTGTATTGCCCACCCACTTGGCGGACATTTTTTATGGTTCTAGTTTGTCTTTTGGATCTGCGGACCTTTTCTTTTTTATTAATTTGTATAATGTTTCAAAAGGTGTAAACTATTGTTTGGGAGTTATTGTTAATTTGTGTCGCAGAAACGCGTCGGACTGACAAAAATCGGCGAGGGTAAGCAAACCAAAATGATATGTAACTATCAAACTATATATTTATCACCTCGACGACCACAGAACAACAAACAAAATAAATTGTTATTAAATTATGTTCAATTCCAGGACGGTCTTCCGTTAAACCGGTCTTACGATGAAAAATCTTGTTCGGTTTTATTGATAAAATACATATGTATCTAAATGTGCTACTTCATTAAAAGAGTCAAGGCTGTCTTGTTTTTCTATGTGATTTTATAGCCGAAGTTTCCTCTGTTAAAAACATCCTACCTCCTAACAACACATTATTCAATTCACATTCATTAATAGCAAAAATTATGGTCATAATGGCATAATTGTACAGTGTGCGTGACTTTTATGATACGCTTATCACCGTCCTCTCTCGCACACCATTCATTATGAATTATAATTGCGTACTTTATTAAAAAAAATATTTGCATATACCGAACAGCCTATTAGCTATTTGGGTCGAAGAGGCTATTTTGATACCTGGAGAACACGTGCGTTGTATGTTCTGTGGGTACATGAAAAAATTTATCCGGCCAGGCCGGCGTGTACTTGCCCATCGCTATTCACGATAAAATAATAATTAAACCGAAAATAATTGTCTCAAAGCTGTTGGTAGTTCGTAACTAAAATATGGCACTTAAAATCTCCTTAATTTCTAAATGACGGAGGATTTAGGCTTAAAAGTACGACAGTTTGTCAAAAGAATTAAACATGTCTGACCATTAAACAGAAAGATCAGTATGCTCAAAATTCAAGGTATATTATTCATGTCACAGATCATTTATCCATATATTTTAATTCACTCCTACAGTTATTTCTCTTTCTATATCTCCTTTTGTCATCAATCTCATTGATTTACATAATACAAGCGCAATTTCACATACATATATACAAAATTAACACTATGATTTTTGGCGGCAAGCTGCAAGAATGATTTGATGATTTGGAGATCCGGGACAGTCTAAGCCATCTAGCCGAAGTTAGGCTCCAGGATATGTCAAGAGTTAAGTCATATCAGCCTCAAGGGATGCAGTTTTTAAACCTAGACACTCACACTCTTATTCTTTCTTTTCTTCAATTTTTTCCTATTTACATAATATACAGTCAACTAGAGCGGTGGAATACTTGATACTCTATCACCCTTTACACGTACTATCTATACCTAACTAATCAACCTCAAGGTCGATGGTGCATTCAATATTCCCGTAATTACTGACAATCTACACAAAAAGAAATGATACTTTTCTTAAAATCCACGGTTCGTAGCAATTCTTATCCCAAGGTTGACAAATCCCGTGGTTGAAATATTTTATTCAATTTCGTCTATTATCTACGTTTCGGGTCTACGGCCCATCATCAGAACCTAAATATGGAAAACCCCATAGCACAAATGCCACCAGAAGATACACAAATAAGTAATTTACAATTTTTAAAAAATAAATATACCTGCACTATGCCATAGATACATATATATTTCCATCCATTTTGAGGGAGACGTCGTCCAAATGGTTTTTAAACTGTAATAATAACAATAATTGTATTTTAGACCCATCACGGGTACAGCAATGATATAAAAAGAATCTCATTATCATGTGTTGTACCGATGAGGGGACTAAAATAAAATTATTGTTATTATCCCCCTCAAAATGGGTGGAAATATATGATTCTATGGCACAGTCCAGGTATATTTATTTTATAAAAATTGTAAGTTACTTATGTGTGTATCTTCTGGTGGCAATTGTGCCATGGGGTTTTCCATATTCAGGTGATGATGATGGGCCGTAGGCCCGAAACGTTCATGTAATAGACAAAATTAAATAAAATATTTCAACCACGAGAACTTGGGATTTTTCGTCGTTTGGACGAAAAGAAATACAAAAGAAGTATACTATGTGCAATAAAACAGCTCTTTTTCCTCCATGACGTGGGATTTGGTTCACAAGTAAATGTCCGTCTGTCAACCTAATATGGCCTATTCTTAATCGGGTGAGTATAATCCCCCTTCTTTGATACAGATCCTCCGAATATCGACCGTTTTCTTGATTCGCTAGTGCTTCTCTGCCCACCACCTTCATGTATGTTATTGCACATTTTGCTCAAAAGGCCGGATTACGATGGTTGGGTCTGGAGTGTCGTCAGGGCACACAACAACCATCGTTTTGCCGAAACGATCCAATCATGGTATCGGTCTAACTAGGGAAAGAGAGGGATCACGAAGAGCCTCTCACGGACAACAGTAACCTTGCTGAGGTAGTTGATACAGATAAGGTAGGAACAGCCAAATCGTAAACAGTAAACGCAGCAATCTTCGTTACTCAGATTATATAGATAGATTCTAAGAACTTAGCTCGGAAAAGGTATGAACGGACTTGGCAAAAACGGAGAGATCGTCTCGGACTATTAAGACCGAAAGGACCAAGGCTCGGATTTTTCCAATGCCATCCCCGCCCTCCCTAAGCGTACGCCGAAACGAATCCTAGGGGTCGTGTCCTGGTTCGTATTGGAAGTTTAGGATCGCACCCGAAAAGGGATGTACCGATACTGTAAGGAACCCTGCCACATAGCCAAAGTTAACTCGCAGCCATCCCAGCTGACACACCATCTATTTGTATGTACACCTAACTATTTACAATAATTAAAATCAAACAGTCAGTAAATTACTTTAGTAGACTTTCTATCGATCAAACAATACCCAAACCACATACCAACAATACATCATTTTTTTCCTTTTAACTAGGTATTGTTCAGGGATAGTTAGGGTGGCTTGGAGGGGCGGATGCCTGGCCGTCAAAGCAAAAACCTAAGTATTTATTTATAAAACTATCTATTTACTTTCCCTCTGTATTTATATATCGATACCCAGATTTCTACCAACCTATTTATTTTTCTGTCTTCTCACTATTTCCTGTCATTTCAATATTTTTATAGGCATATTACACAGTCTGACTTCCTACCATTTATTTACATGGGAACTATCTACTTGCTAAGTTTTATATAGTTATAGTCTATGTCTATCGATTTAATTTATATTTTTATTATTACTTATATATTTATTCATACTGATAGGTAGTAGATGTAAATTGTATCTAGCACATATATCTACCTAGGCTGTGTATGCAGTTTTTATCTATACAATAAAGTATATATAACATGGAATCATAACCATACAAATTAGAGTACATCTCATCAATGGAGGTATTTATGTTCTACCAATATATCTACTCTTCCACCTACCTGTCTATCTGTAATCTCTCTCTCCCTCTCTCTCTCTCTCTCTCTTTCTCTCTCAGATATTGCAAAACATAATTATCCTTCTCATATTTATTAAGAGCATGGCTGCAAGTGAATGTTGAAAACTTGCTTTAGTAAAGCTGAAATAAGAGATGAAGCTAAGGGTTGTTTTTTCTTTAGCTAACTAGCTTTGTCCGGCCGAAATGTAAACAAAAATATCAAGAAAAGGATCATCTAATTGGGCTGTTGTCCATTCTCGAGCTTTTAGAGTAGGGTCTTATTATATTTACAACGATAAGTAACATAAATTACATTCCAAGCAGCATTTTTTGTTTATTTAAACGATTCTGGATTTAATATTGACGATTAATTGAACGTCATTGATACGTTGGTCATTTTTTTCTGGTTATTAACTATTGATTTATTGCAGATCATTTACATAATAAAGTAAGTTATTATATTTACAAGGGAAAGTTCGAAATAGAGGGAAATGACATTCAAACCAGCATTTTTGTTTACTTAAACGATTTTGGATTTAATATTGACGATTAATTGAACGTCATTGATACGTTGTTAATTGTTTATGGTTATTAACAATTGATTTATTGTAGATCATTTACATAATAAAGTAATGTGTAGAGATTAGTGACCGTTAATCGATAGTTATTCAGATATCGTGAGATGCGGTCGGGTGTGATGTAGGTTTCAGAAAAACATTTTCTTTATCGTGCCAACGTTTCGATCTTTTATTGAGATCATCTTCAGGGCCTGGGATTTACAAACAATGTTTACATTTAACAAATACATTTAGGATGTGGAAAAGTGAATTTATACAATGCAAAATATATTTTATATTCAAACAAAGTATTTCTACTCACTCAAAGTGTTTGTCTTCTGTATAATTGTGCCATCCTTGCGTGTCGTGAGAGTGCCAGTGAGATTTTGCTGTTTTATGTTTATATATGTTTGGTTTTGAAGGGGTGGGGAAGGACGTCGGTATATAAAAGACAATTTTGTGTAAGGCGTCGGCTCTTTTCACGGCTCAATACGACACGCAAGGGTGGCACAATTACACAGAAGACAAACACTTTGAGTGAGTAGAAATACTTTGTTTGAATATAAAATATATTTTGCATTGTATAAATTCACTTTTCCACATTCTAAATGTATTTGTTAAATGTAAACATTGTTTGTAAATCCCAGGCCCTGAAGATGATCACAATAAAAGATCGAAACGTTGGCACGATAAAGAAAATGTTTTTCTGAAACCTACATCACACCCGACCGCATCTCACGATATCTGAATAAATAATAAAGTAAATTATTATATTTACAAGGAAAAGTTCGAAATAGAAGAAAATTACATTCCAAGCAGCATTTTTTGTTTGTTTAATCAATTCTGGATTTAATATTGACGATTAATTCATTAATTGAACGTCATTAATACATTAGTTAATGACAATCCAAGCAACATTTTTTTTTGTTTAATGAAGTTTATGAAGTGAATATTGACGATTCATTGATTAATTCAACACCATTGACGCAGTAGGTGTTTCATTTTTTCTGGTTATTAACTGCTGATTTATTTTAGATCGTTTTTATAATAACGTAAATTATTATATTTACAAGGAAAACATTGAACTGAAGGAAAACGAAATTCCAAGTAGCATTTTTTTAGTTTAATCGATTTTGGTTTTAATTTTGACAATTCTTTGATTAATTGTTATTGACACATTAAATTATACCTTTTTTGACTTTTAACTATAGAACATTTTCATAATAAAGTAAATATAATATTTTCTAAACCTAAATGCTATCAAATGAGAAAGCATTTTCTTAGCTTCTCGAGTGATATATTGTGTATTTTTTTCCATTTCAAGTAACATATTTTTTTCTTTTAATCGATTTTGGTTTTAATTTTGACGATTCTTTGATTAATTGAATATTATTGACACACTAAATTATTCCTTTTTTGGTTATTAATGATCGATAATTGTTATAATAAAGTATATAAAGTGTAGAAATTCATTTTTTTTATTATTTTCCAGCTCTAAATGTAATGACTTTTAAAATTAAATGATATTAAATGGGAAAGCATTTTCTTAGGTTCTCGAGTGGTATATTGTTTATTTTTTTCCATTAAAGTATCATTTTTTCGTTTAATCGATTTTGGTTTTACTTTTGACGATTCTTTGATTAATTGAATGCTATTTATACATTACATTATTCCTTTTTTGGTTATTAACTATCGATCATTTTCATAATAAAGTAAATAAAGTGTAAAATTAATTTTTTTGGTTATTTTCCAGCTCTAAATGTAATGACTTCTAAAATTAAATTATATCAAATGGGAAAGCATTTTCTTAGGCTCTGGAGTGGTATATTGTGTTTTTTTTCCATTCCAAGTATAATTTTTTTAGTATAATCGATTTTGGTTTTAATTTTGACGATTCTATGATTAATTGGATGCTATTGACACATAAGTAAATATAATATATTCTAAACCTAAATGATATTAAATGGGAAAGCATTTTCTTAGCTTCTCGAGTGATATATTGTGTATTTTTTTTCCATTTCAAGTAACATTTTTTTTCCTTTTAATCGATTTTGGTTTTAATTTTGACGATTCTTTGATTAATTTAATGCTATTTACACATTACATTATTCCTTTTTTGGTTATTAACTATCGATCATTTTCATAATAAAGTAAATAAAGTGTAAAACTAATTTTTTTATTTTTTCCAACTCTGAATGTAATATCTTCTAAAACTAAATGATATCAAATGGGAAAGTATTTTCTTAGGTTCTCCAGTAGTATATTGTGTATGTTTTCTATTTGACCTTTAAATAGGTCGTCGTGTATTGTGGCCGGATTTCCTTATCGTCCTTCTGCCTCACAAAAAGGCTACTTGGCAGCCTTACTTATGGCATCCACGTGAAACAGCAGGAAGAAAATGAAGAACTTTGGTTCCGTTCTAAATTGTCGTGAGTAAAATTTGAGAATACCTCCATACAAGCACGCGGATAATAAATTCTGTAAAAAAGTTATTTTGCGTTTTTTCATCAATAATTTATTCTTTCGATCTAGTTTCAATGCCAGTTGATTACGAAATTGTAAAACTACTGGCTTATGGTGTTTGTAAATAGTAAACCAGCAACTCCTGTCAAGTTGTGTTATATAGAGTTCGGGTAGGACCTAGGTGTCGTTGAGCAGCACAAGATCAATGTAGCTATGACCTCTGACCTTCATATTCTTCTCCCTGCTGCTTTCCCGGCCGGAATTCGACAAGTTCCATCCCAGCGGATCAATGCGGCTTTCCAACGAGAATTCTGATTTGAAAAACACCTTCCAACCAGAGCTAAATATCAATGGTTTCAAACACTTACTTAAATTTCTTGCATAAAAATAAATAAACAAATAAAATCTATAGTTTTGCATTACCCGGTTGCGTAATCGTCGCCGATTTGGATCCGACACGAATGTCTCCACTTGCCAAATCCAATTTCCACGGCTTGATTTATTTCCATATCTTCCCCTCGTTCCGGTAATTAATTTATGTTTGTGAGATATTCAGTCGTAATGCTTAGTTATGGGACAACTTTCAAAAAGTTGGCTCCAGAGCGAAAATAGTTCTGATGGGAAATTGCAGATATGGAATGTCAGCTGCGTCAAGATAATAGAAATATACAGAGTAAAGTTTGATGCTTCTATTTATTGATTTTGAAATAAACTGCTTAACGATTGTTATTATATTATTTATATAAAAAAGAAATTAGCTTTCTGAATTGTACCTATACATCACAATTAAAAGAAAGTGTTAACAGAAAGTTTATGATATATCATTTTCAAAGTCGTCATATTTCCGAAAACCCATTAAAATAATAGTTGGCTTTAAAAACTAAGAAAAAATACAATTTAGATTATTTAATTATCATTATTATGTAGAACGGGTCGAAAAGGGAAAAGGTCATACTGACAAGACTACGAGTAGGTCATACCAGACAACGCACGACCACCTTCTGGTGGGAAAGCGACCGCGCAGGTGCCCGTTATGCAAGGATGGAAAGACGGTTGAGTACCTTTTCAATCATAATATTAATTCCACTAGTTTTCGTCGTCCGCTTGACTAATTAATATCTTTCGATTAATTAAGGTTTTTAGTTGAGATAAAAAAGTGGGATTCGAACCCACGATCTTCGGCTAGATACGCCGCTGCTCTACCACTTGAGTTATCGTGACCTCGACCCACTCGGACCTAACTTCTCATTTCAACCCCACCTAGTAGCAGTATCATTGTATAAAATCGATATTTTGACATGTCATTGGAACTCTGCGTAATTTTGGGGCACGCCAGTGGGAACAGATCGCTGTATTTTTAAATGTTTATGTGTTCGTGTTGTGTGCTTTATACTGTTATATATAAAGCGAGGGTTCCAAAGATTGCTTTGTACCAAAAATATATGCTATTATTAAAAAAAAAATTAATTCAAGTACTGATTGAATGAGAGATTAATTTAGTCCATTGATCGTGAAAGGGTGTTATTCACAATGTTAATGGTGTTTCATTCATACGATAGCAAACTTCAACAATGGTGCCTTTTGACGTTAAGTAACTATTACACACGGTTAAATAACTACTCCATTTTACTATTTTAACCTGAAAGAATGAAACAAACACAATGAAAACACAAAAAGACATTTATCATTTTACGTCTGTGGACAATTCATTGGTCAGTAGAAAGAAAACATCAATCAAAACAGCTGTCCATATCCAAATTTTCGACGAAATTAACAGACATGGCTTAGACTATCTCTGGTGAATCATATAGAAAAGTCAGTACAACGGAAAGTAAAAGCAAAATAAGAAAAAATCTAGAGTTCATCTACGATATACAGACCTACCATTACGCACATGTAGATTCTGCAAAAAGGCAGAGGAGACACCAACACACATGCTAACAGACTGTGGTGCTACACTTGCCCGCAGGAGAAAGTGCTTTACAATGTGAGTGTAGAAGAGATTCAACCACTGAAACCGGGTCTTCTAATCAAGTTCCTTGATGAAATAGGACTACCGGTGCGCTTTGGGAACAGAACGGGCGATACAATAGCTCTTAAACGGCACAGTGATGATATACAGATGGTACAACTATGAGCGGCCATTGGCTCCAGTTCGACCGTCTTTCAAGTCGAATTGCTAGCCACTGAAACATGTGCATATGACATTAATAACAAATCAGTCAAGCGCACCGGTAGTCCTATTTCATCAAGGAACTTGATTAGAAGGCCCGGTTTCAGTGGTTAAATATCTTCTACATCACATTGTAAAGCACTTTCTCCCAAAACCAATTTCGGGATTGGGTTCTTCCTTGAAGGACGAGTTCGATTGAGTAGTTCAACAAACCCGCGAGTGAAGACGGACCCAATAAGTGACCAAAAGCCGTTTCAGCATGAATTCACCGACTCACAGAACACACCCAGCAATAACTATGATAATATCAAATTATTAGTTCTAACGTTTCTTCAAGCCTACAAGATCAATTCAAAACTGGTCTGGAACTGCCTAATTACCCATAAACAACATGGATTTACAAATAATATGTCCCTAGTGGGTCGCAGGACTTGAGGAAATATCAGGCAACGAGACAGTAGGCATACAATCAACAAAAGCGACCACGTTCCTCTTGGGTTGGAAAACACTCGTTAAATTCGTGAAAAGTTCACTTCAATATCAACAGCTAGTAGAGACGATACATTATCTATTGCTTCCTCCTGCTTATGAAAAAGGTTCTTCAGAACAAAACACAAGCTCAAATCCGTTTTGTTGCATAAATTACAGCCACCTTAAAAAAGAATTGGAATCTTGTGTTACTGATGATTACAACAAATACTGGGTGCGTACTCCAGGCATAAAGCAGCAAAAAACTGGTAAACACAGCACAATGGTAAATAGAGGAATTCCTTCTGAACAGAAAGCTAAAATCCTAACATGAGCTTGGTCCAGTAAAATATGACTTGAAAAATTGAGACAATCTACAGATGATCAATGCCGACTGTTTCTAGTGGAGACAGAGGCAAGAGAAAAAGTCCTTTGCACGTGCCTGGCAATAACTAAATAATATGAAAAGATATTCCTCAACAATGAAGGAAGTTAGTTGGTAACTAACTATGTTACCATGCCCTTGAGAAGAATTCCATACATTAATTAAAAAAAAGGGAAATCTTACAGGAAAAACAATATTAAAGCTTTGACACTATCTACAGTTCAATTCATTTCTTTCTATGGTATACATACAACCTAATTTAAAGATATCTATCAATCTTTGTATGTAATGTACATATGTATATACATGTACTTATATACCATCTGATAATATATCTTCTTGCACAGCCAGTATTTATTTATCAGTATGAAAATTTATCAATTCAAATCTTATGTAAAACCGGTTTAACTGTGGGTGTATTCTTCAATGATTATTGATAGGTAGTACATAAAATAAATTTCTGTAATACATATTAATATATTCTTGAACTTACGGAAATGCATTTATTAGAATTTCAAGTGATTATTCTTTTTATCTAAGGTCTCAGTTGAAATGAAAAACGTAGTGTCACGAGCGGATTTCGAACCCTCGACCTTAGGGTCGAATCCCGCTCGTGACACAAGCTTTTTCATCTCAACTAAGACCTTAGATAAAAAGAATAATTAATTGAAATAGTTAATAAGGTCAATTATGACAGCTAAACATGTATGGATTTATTACAATTTTACTAACACTATACAAGACTTTACTAAGACCAATATGGACATATGGAGTAGAATTGTGGGGCACTGCCAAGCCTTCCAATATCCAGCGCATCCAGTCCTTCCAATCGAAAGTCCTTAGACAAATTGTTAAAGCACCCTATTATGTCACTAACCTCACTATCCACAAAGACCTCAACATTCCTTTTGCCAACGAACTAATCCAGTCCAGATTCCAAACCTTCCATACCAACCTTTCAAACCATCCTAACCATACGGCTCGAGCCCTATCCACTCATTCCCATCCTGACAACCCACCACGACGCCTCAACCGACGATGGCCTCGGGACCACCTTGATCCCTAATCATATAAACTGAGTGCCAGCAATGGCTGGCTCCTCAAAGCATGTGTCCTACCGGTGCAGTGCTGGCATTAGTGCTAGTGTTGTGCTGTGTGATATTTCATGCATGTGTACATATTTGTATAGTATACAATTCTGTATAGGTAACAAATAAATAAATTAAATTTAAAAAAAAATTACAATTTTATTTACACCTTGATGATCGTCATGCACATATAATGATAATCTTTTGGAAAATTGATTGCGTTTGATACAAATCTTCATTGGTGATATTCGTTGATATTTCTTCGATTATTTAACAATAACCGCCTTGTTTTTGTCTGTTCGAGCTGTTGTTCTGCTGTTCGAAAGTTATATACATTTACGCATTTCTATCTTTCATGTGGTTTGCCAACCTTCTCAGGATGATAGTGAGCAATAATTCATAACATAGCAAAAGCTACAGACTATTTATAAATCTTTAGACATGAAATTATTAAATTATCAGGTCGAAATTACGGTCAAAGTAAATGTAAAAAAAGTGAAATTGTTAATATGGATCTAGGGACAGCGTAGATACGGATATTTCAAGTTTCCCGTTACAAGTTGTCCATCCAAAGCTGTCTCGATGCTCTAAAAATGTCAGAAATTAAGAAGATCGCATTTCCTTTTGACACAAAACGTCTTTAGTTAAAAAGAGACGCAAATTTGAATTGCAATTTAAAACGTAATTTTTTTGTCTTCTTTTATTTTAAATCAACTGTAAATGTATTATATACAACCAGCAGATTGGATTTCATTTTATGATTGTGGCATTAAGGGCGTTATAGGTAAATGTGTGGTGATTAGTGACCGTTAATCGATAATTATTCAGAAATCATGAGATGATTTTCTGAAACCTACATCAGACCAGACCGCATCTCACGATTTCTGAATAGTTATAGATAAAGCTATCCATTGGTACCGATCTGGATTAATAAAATGATATTAATCATTTAAGAAGTCTCTTATCCATATTCTTTTCAGTCGCTTAAGTGGTAATTATGAGGAATCCAATTTGTGTGTTAGTATGATTTTGCAATTTGCTATGAGAAAACGTCTAATATGTTTTGATGGATGAAAAACCTCTTGGTGTGTTTTTCACAAGATCTCTGTGAAGTGCGTTATTGCTTACTTAAAAAGGGGCAGAAACAAATAGCTTTAAAATTTTGGATTGAAAAATTTGTAATCTTTGAATATTGGAATATTTGGCCGATCCATAAACTTGACACCGTACATCCAAATAGGTTTGAGTAAGTATTTGTATGTTGAAAGTTTTACTTTTAATGGTAATTTTGATTGTCGGTTAATTAGGCAATAAAGCATTTTAAATCGTTTGTTGAGTGTCTTGGTTTTTAATCGTGTGTGTGGATTCTATCAAATGTAAGTCGTAAATAGTTAACTTTGTCGGTTTGAGGACCAGATTCATTGTATAAGTATATACTACGACAAGTCTCATGGTGTATATTAAAGGGTAATGTGACTTTGAGGAGTTAAACTTGCTCCATTTTTCAATTGTTGATATGTGGTTTGGTAACATAAGTGAAGTTTGTGTAGAAGAGGGATGTCTTGTTAATATAGCGGTGTCATCTGCCTATATGGAGGTAAGTGCATTCTCATTTGTGGCATATGAGAAGTAAAAATTGTGTACAACAGTGGAGCGAGTATTGACCCTTGAGCACACCTGCGAACACTTCTTCCAACGTGTGTGTGGTGATTAGTGACCGTTAATCGATATTTATTTAGAAATCGTGAGATGCGGTCTGGTGTGATGTAGGATTCAGAAAAACATTTTCTTTACCGTGCAAACGTTTCGATCTTTATTGAGATCATCTTCAGGGCTCAAAGTGTTTGTGTTCTGTTTAATTGTGTCATTCTTGCGTGTCTAGTCTCGAAATGACACAATTACACAGAAGACAAACACTTTGAGCCCTGAAGATGATCTCAATAAAGATCGAAACGTTGGCACGATAAAAAAAATGTTTTTCTGAAACCTACATCACACCAGACCGCATCTCACGATTTCTAAATAAACTTCTTCCAACTCAGAAGTCTACGATCCCTGGTTTACAGAGAAAAATCTCTCAAACAAAAATATCACACTGTTCACCCCTCGAAAGATAAAAAAGAAAATTCGACATATTTGCAAGAAAGTTTAGTTTGATATTTTAGAAACTGTGAAGTTGTTTTGTTTCTTTCTTTATAAACAGCAGAAATCTATATTGTTTTCAATCGTAATGATATAAAAACTGTAAGTAACAATGACTTGAATTGGTTCTTATAGTTCCTTTTTTCTTCGATGAATAATAAAAATAATTAATGGAATCGAGTTGAAACAGGACAGTATTTATTTATTCAGCACTTGTACTAGGACGTGTTTGCTTTTCTCGAGTTGCGAGCTAACATATGGCATGCGATCTCTTCTGTCGGGTCGGAATGACGGCCGTACCTATGCGGGATCCATGCTAAGCATAAGACGAATATCGAACCATCGATTGCGCTGCGCTCTCATTTTGTAAAGTTCCCGTAGGTCATGTAGGTGAAGGGTCAGACCTGCATTGATCCTTTGGATCACTAGGTGTGTGCGTGGGTCTCTCCATTGTGAGGGTTGCCAAGCGACGAGTCGGTATCGACTACCACAGCCTCCTTCATTCACCCTTGTAAATGACCCAAAAACCTGACCCCATAAATTTCATAAATAAGACGCCAAAAGTCGGTGTATTTTTAATGACCTCCGATGTCCGAGTTAGGATCTGTTGACTTGCCGCCCCTTTGTCCTCACTTGCCAATCAGCAAAGACAAGTATTTTTCTTTATAAAGTTATTTGCGGTAAAACATTTTATAGCATAAGTAAATTCATTAAATAATTATAATTTAATCATTCTTTCGAAAAAGGGGAATTAAAAGATATCATTAAACGAATAAATATTGCCTTTTCTTTTCTCGAGTTGGTAGCTAACATATGGCATGCGATCTCTTGAATGGATTTTGTCTGGATGGTTAGGAAGAGTCCATTCGTAAAAGAAACATGACACTTATGTCTAATAAACTGCTAAATGGACTAATTAACAGTCTGTACGTACCTGTAATAACTATGAATTGATAACACCATTAAGCCATTAATCTCGTCAAAGCTAATAACAACCAATTTTAAACGTTTACTTAATCATTTGCATACAATTTTTTTTACTCCTTCTTATTGATTTTGTTCAATTGTCTTTTACTGCAATGTTAACCAGCATCTGATAGTTTATACTGAAAACTCCAACGTCAAGTTTATTTAAGCGGCATATTTTGAAACTTAGATTGGTGGGGTGTAATATACTGCGTTTTTTAAGAACTATTGTATCCCCCCATTCTGTGCCTAAAGTACACCGGTGAGTCCTATTTCATCAAGGAACTTGATTAGGATGCCCGGTTTCAGTGGTTGAATCACAGTCACATTGTACATCCCAACGCACTCCTGGGGGTTAAGTGTAGCACAACAGTTTGTTAGTAGGTGTGTTCTTGTCTCCTCTGCCTCTTTGCAGAATCTGCTTGTGCCGTCTTGGATTATTCCAATCTACTTTAAATGTCCATTTAACCTTCAGTGTCCTGTTAAGAATCCTGTTAGGATTCGCAGTTGTTTCCTGCTGGGTTCCTACGCCACAAAAGGGCTCAGGTCATAGCAGCCCCTTTCCTTGCAAGGATGTCGACTTCTCGTTGCCTTCTACTCTCATGTGTCCTGGGACCCAGCAGAAGCTAACTTTCTTTTGCGCACCTAATTAATTTGGATTTGCAGTTCAACACGATCTTTGAACTAATGATATTTGAGCTTTGTGCTTTGGTGGCTGCTTGGCTCACTGACATGATAGCTATGTTTCGAGACTTAAAAAACACATTCTTCATCATTGTGCAATACTGTTATGGACATCCTTTCAACACATCTTTTTGGGAGAACAAACAAAACCTCTTTCTAAGGGACAGTTGTGTCGCTACTTTTTGCCTTCTTACGAACGGTGTCCTCTAAAGAGAAATTATTATCGTATGTTAACACATATGTCCGTATATACAGGGTGATTCAGTATTCGTATGGCAAAGTTTGTATGAACCATGGTCCGATTCTCAACCCTTTCGCAGATATTCAAAATGTGTAGAGATTAGTGACCGTTAATCGATAGTTATTCAGATATCGTGAGATGCGGTCGGGTGTGATGTAGGTTTCAGAAAAACATTTTCTTTATCGTGCCAACGTTTCGATCTTTATTGNGAGAGAGTCGATGGCGGAATATTGAGTACCCCATTGACCCTCAATTAGGATAGTTATATAAAATGTTTAAAGAGTGCATGGAATAATGTGAAAGGAAGTAGACGACTCAAGTAAACCGACTACACCACTCTACCTGAGCGACAAGTATGTAAATAAGAAAGAATGTATTTGAGAGCGTGAATGGATCAGGATTTAGGAACCGATTGCTTTGTGGACTGAAATGTCATAGTTGTTGATGGCCCCAGGTCCCTAACCTCGGCGACTGGACCAATAAGACCCGGACTGCCAACACATGGTGTAGGTGTTTCTCCAGGTCTACCGGTAATTTATTGTAAATTACACAAAAGCTGAAACTGCCGGTGGACTGCAAGAAGTGGTAGGTTCAACTCTGTCAACGCGTTTATGTATTTATATTGTCTATATATTTTAATCTATATATTTCACTCCCTATTTCTCTGACATTGTTTCCTAACTAACATTATCCCTCTCTCTCTTTTACTCTCTCTCTCTCTCTCATCCCCTTCTAGTTTCTCTCTGTATCTCTGATTTAATCTATATATTTCACTCTCTCTCTTTCTCTGTCATTGTTTCCTAACTATCATTATTCCTCTCTCCCTTTTACTCACTCTCTCTCTCTCTCTTTCTCCCTTTCTCTCTTTCTCTCTCTATCTCATCCTCTTCTAGTTTCTCTCTGTATCTCCTGTATCTCTGATTTAATCTATATATTTCACTCTCTCTTTCTCTGTCATTGTTTCCTAACTAACATTATCTATTATCTCTCTCTCCCTTTTACTNTATATATAACTTTTTATTTTGTATGCGAGTACCAATCTCTTGTTCTTCATATTATGTAATATTTTCAATTAAAAATTATCATTGTTCGTCTACCACAATAAAATTCTTGCTCCACTATTCGCCAACCACCTTCATCTCCCTGAACTGTATCCCTCAAATACCGAGCGACATTTTCTTCGTTCCAGCCAAGCCAAACACAACGTCAGCATTTAATTAAAATAGACCCGGCGCTTGTTTATACCTCGCGGACATTTTGAATTATTTCAAAACTCAAAAACATTTCAGCAATAGTGCTCATAAATAAACATCGATTAGTAAGTAATTAGTAATTCAATGGTAAGGGTATTTGAAATCTTAACGATGGTGGAGCGTCCAGCTAAGAAAAACCCTGGATTGCTTTCTCATCACTTAATACATAAACATTAGTTCATGAAAAACGATGTTCATGAAATATTCATAAAATAATGATTTTTTTTTAGTTTTCACATTTTTATGTCAATCTCCATTTTTAAATAAAACTTGGTTTTAACTTTAAATTAGGTACATTTAACAGCTTCCACCCACGCTTAATTTACTCGTGAAATCGAAAACAACAAAACAATACCATTTTTAGATACACTCGTAATAAAACAATCAGAGATTGGTATCCAAGAGACAGATCGCTACCTCAACTTTACATCACACCATCCCCTTCATAAAATAATAAACACGGCCAAATGGCAACTTCACTTCTAAGATATAAACACATATCCTACATAACAATCTCTACCTTAAACGCATAATCAACAGAATAATTAATAACTACAATTCAACACTGACACTGTCTACTGTCACTAATGGCACTACATCATTTCTATTAAACACAGACAAACCAACATATTTATCCTTTCCACTCGTTCACGGCCTATCACATAAACGTTAAAATAGCTTTCAAAAACTATAAAACTATTCATACTCTTTTTTCTTAAATTAAATATCCCACACCTGTAACAAATAAGTCTGTTATTTACAAAATCAATTGTATAAATTTCCGGCAACTTACTTCGGAATTACATCCTAATAGAGAAAAGCAACGCATCTAAGATTGCAAAAACCCAAGCAAAATACTACAGCACTGGCTACCCACCATTTTGAACACAAACACAATTTCGACTTCAAAAATCCAAAAATATTACACACAGAACAGAACAAACATAAACGTAACTTTTTTACATCAACAGAGATAAACACAGCATCAATTGCAGAACAGACACATGTAAACTCAGCCACAACAACACTAATATCATTAATCAAATTCAATATCAATAACATACATGTAACAGGCAAAACATATAATACAACCAAAAATGAGAGAAAGTTCGAAAGGCGGTTTGAGATGGGAAGTTGGTGTCCGACTGGATCGAAGACACGATAGCTCAAGTGGTAGAGCGGCGGCGTATTTAGCCGAAGGTCGTGGGTTCGAATCCCGCTCGTGACGCTGATTTTTTTTACCTCAACCAAGACCTTACATAGAAAGAATAATTGAAAGAAGTAACTTGGCCAATTGACCACTAAAACGTAAAATGGATTAATATTTAATAAGTAAAAGAAGTATCACTTCACTAACAGCTCCCCGTGGCCACTTCATAAGTCGCTGAGAATCCAATCCGATTACACGACATTGAAAATGGCAAAAAAGGTAAAATTCGAACGGTTGTAAGTTGAGATGGAGAGTTGGTGTCCGAGAGGATCGAAGTCACGATAGCTCAAGTGATAGAGCAGCGGCGTATTTAGCCAAAGGTCGCGGGTTCGAATCCCGCTCATGACACTGATTTTTTTAATCTCAACCAAGACCTTACATAGAAAGAATAATACTTAAAGAAGTAATTGACCACTAAAATGTAAATGGATATAAAACAATCATTGCACTCTACACATCAAACAATTCTACATAGTCTCAATCTTCAGCAATTTATCTCTACTTTCCCTAATAATCCGGTCTATAATAATCCTGAAAGGCTAACCAGGCCCGAACGACAAACCTTCACCACTTTTTTCCATTGTCCGCCCCTTTCACCTCAAAGAAGAGGGCCGTCATAGAAAAATTCATTTCTATCCCTACTTCCTTCCCCACTCCTTCAAAATGAAACTTAAATAAACAAAAAACATTACTATCTCACTAACACTCTCAACACGACACAACAGTGACACACCTACTCAGAAAACACACACTTTCAGTGAATACGAATACTTGATTAAACCTAAAATGTCTACATTGTGTACATTATTGTATGAATTCATTTTCACATCCTACATATATTTGTATTATTTAAATACTGTTTATAAATCCCAGGCCCTGATGATGATCTAAATAAATTTCAAAACGTTGACACGATAAAGAAAATGTTTTTCTAAACCTACATCACACCAGACCGCATCTAACAATCTCTAAATATTCTTTAAATTAAAAGTTCACACCTTCAATTTTTTTTCAACTTATATAGCGATATTGTGTTTTTATTTTGTGTTAACCGGAAGAGAACGCATGTTGAGATAAAACAGAAAATAAAACGAGGAGAACACAACTGACTCAGCTGCTCCGCCTTTTTGCTGCACAACCCCCTCTAATGACACTATTTTGCACCCTCGTATATAAAAAGCGTCCTTCGTTATTGTATGTCAATTGCTAGCAATTTCCTTTTCCTTATTGTGAACAGTGAACACAAAAAAAATTCTATTCACTTTTATCATTTCAATTAAATTTATGCATTGACACTATTATGCACGAAATATTTACTGCGCGATATAGATCGTTGACAGTAAATTTGATTATTTTCGTCAAAGTTTATAAAGAACCGAGGGGAATTTGCCTCCGTGCTTATTCCGAGCCATCCTGGAAATCGTTGTTTACTCAATTTCAATCAACAGACCATTCACGAAGAAGGCGACAAAGAGTGTAATTTGTTTCAGAGCCCGGGTTGAAAAAACCCTTTAATCGTTTAGGAAAAAATACAGGCCACGTGGGTTTTACGGAACAGTTTCACAGCCGGATAAATTATTTCCTCGGATGTTTAATATCAATTCATACCAAGCCAACTATTACAATGTTGCAAAATTATTGAATTGCTGATTACAAGATTTCGCGCGTTTTCGGTTTATAATCTATACCAGATCAATTATGTATTTTGATTGTGAACCAATGACGCTATATAATGTGTGTACTATAGATATAAAAGTGTTTAATACTTTTTAGTCTACTTTCAGATTTTTTTGAAACAATTATTCAATTATATGTGGTGATTAGTGACCGTTAGTCGATGATTATTCGGAAATCGTGAGGTGCGGTCTGGTGTGATGTAGGTGTCAGAAAAACATTTTCTTTATAGTGACAACGTTTCGATCTTTATTGAGAAGATGATCCCTGAAGATGATCTCAATAAAGATCGAAACGTTGGCACGATAAAGAAAATGTTTTTCTGAAACCTACATCACACCAGATCGCACCTCACGATTTCCGAATAATTTAATTATACATTAACTTCGAAATTTCAAATACAACCCTATACATCCTGACACATCGTTTTAAAGGATTTTTACGCTAAAAATAATGGTACAATCGAATTTTAAATTGGTCAAAAAATAACAAAGTTATGGCAAAAAGAAACCGCCAGCGAAATTTCGACAACGAGCTGAATATTTTACTGTGGTCCGATTGATCAAATTACTACTTTCCATTAGTTAATCTTTATGCAAGGTATTGGTTGAAATGAAAAAGTTGGTACCATGAGCGAGATTCTAATTGAAAAATGGCAAAAAACGAGGGAAAAATCGAAAGGTAGATTGAGATGGTGAGTTGGTGTCCGAGTGGATTGAAGTCACGATAGCTCATGTGGTAGAGCGTCGGCGTATTTAACCGAAGGTCATGGGTTCGAATCTCGCTCGTTACACTAACTTTTTCATTTGAACCAATACCTTACATAAAGATTTTACTTGCGAAAATCCGAATTCCTCTATCCGAAATATTGGAAGGGTTCTAGGTTTTTAGAAAATAAATTTGGAGTTGTACTCCGGGCTTACAATTTTAAGCCGTATCGCTCTCATCTTGTCCAGGGACTTCGGGACTCTGATTATGACAGGCGTTAACGCCACATGATTATTATCTGTGGGGCAATTTTAAAAACAAAGCTAATCATAACCCAGCAACCTAAGTTGAAGAACTGCTAAAAAGAAGAGAATACTTACCTATTTGATAAAAATTGATGAAAAGGTTTGCGTTCTTTATTTCACTTATATAAACAGGATTGTACAAGAATTTGATTTTTTTACCATGCAAATTTTGCCCGAGTAATACCGTAATATTTTGTCAGCCGAATGCTACATATTGATTGTATTGAAACATTTTATTGAATTTGTCGTTGTGCGCGAACATTTAGAAAATGTGTGTTATATGTTTATGTCCAAAACGTGGCTAGAATTATAATCTGAAATACCAACCGTGGTGATGTTTGTTTATACATCCTTTCAGAACAAAGGGATATTTTATTTTGTCGATTTTTCCCGACAATTAATTCTCAAATGTTGGTGCTTTTAATAGCCCAAATATTATTAATTAAAATGCTTGCTTCTGACGGCTGGGTGTTTGAAATTTATTCAAAATGGTACATATTCGGATTTTTTGGATAGCTAATAAATCCCGATTAAGTTAATAGACATAAAACGATGCTCTCAAGACAATGCTCTTGCGCATTGCTCGCGCCTGCTTATGGCCCTGGCCTCATCCTTGCTTTAGTCTTTTACCGTCAATGGCACGTTCTTCGAAAAGGACAGGAATTTTTTTGAAAACCGCAAGGTTGTTAAATTAGGTTAGAAGAAGAATCTTGCCTTTAATGTAAAAAAGTTACAAAATTTAAACGACCGCCGAAAGAAGTGTAAGTACTATAAATATTCGATTACCATTCGCAATTTCATATTTTTAAAATGTAATTGGAATACACATATTTTTACTTAAAAAGTGTTACATATGATTTGCCTGCATGGAAGCGAGTAATCATTGTTATTCACTTACACGATCATAAACGATTTCCCAGAAAAGAGGTCGCGTGGAGGATAGAATGGGATGGACAAGGCTTGCGACTAAGAGGTCATGGTAGTTTAACTGAGGAACTTGGTAAATTTTTGACAAATTCATTTCTATATAAACGAGTATTTAAGGTTGTTATAGAGGAAAGTATTGGATCCATAATTCAGACTATTAATAATTGATCTAAGGGCTTTATAGTTCTAGTATTAAACACGTTGGGCATTAGTAGGTTTAGCAGTTCCTCACAGTTGTACCGTATGTCAAACTTAGTAGTAGCGTTTTGTAGATTGGGAGTTTGTTTCCGTCGATAGCTTGAATTGCCTTCCAATAAGTTTGTAGAGTAGACCGTACTTTCTGTTCAATTCTTGTCGTTTCAATCCAGTATGCTGATTCTATGTTAAGCATCAATCTAACTAGAACCCAAGGTTACGGACGTCGTAAGTTTTGAGGATCTGAACATTCTTGGCAGATCGTGAGCGAACAGTCAATGTAAAACGGACGCATTTGCTTTCATTTGTCAATAATTTTCATTGTCTACGAAAATTTACTATACTTACTATACTGTCATTGAAGAATCTAAAGCAACTGTAGGATCTGGGCCAGAGGATACAATGCTGTGTCTTTGGCAAAGGATGGAAGGTGTAGTTGGGACGTCTGCGGTATAGGGAATCTATAATTGGTCCAAGCACACTGCCCTGCGGTCCTCCCGCGGCCTGAGAGGAGTAGTCGGAGTAATTTGATCCTGGACTCGAAAGAAACCCTCTCATAGGTAAGATATAAGGATTACGTAGTGGTTATTAACAAAGAAACGCTTTAATTTTTGCAGGAGATGATCGAACGCTTTGCCACATCAAGAAAACTATGACAAACGATTCTCTTCAATGCGAAAAACTTGCTGTACTTTGGAATGGCGAGAGCGAAAGCAATCTGGGAGAAGGTTAGAATAGTTAAATGTTGGAAATATTCTTTTAAGAAAAATCTTTCCAAGCATTTAGACATGATGGTAAGTGCTGAGTTTACTCTGGTTTTCGATATTTCCAGATTAAGGAAAAATTGAAAATAATAACTTTTTAGAATTTTAACTTGCTTGAGGGCTTTATATGCCTATTTTGAACCCAATAGTGTTTATATGAACAACGACTCAATAAATGTAATATATTATCAATATGCATATATTTTTTATTAAATGAACTTTAAATTTCCAGCTTTTCATTGGTAGTTGTAAATTTAGTTTTTAACACGTAAAACTCTGTCATTGTTTAAGTTCATTTGATTTTGTGTGTAAGTCTTTTTAAAATTATAAAATTTACTATCACGAGTTCAAATGTCGGGCTAATGGCCTGTTAAATCCATCTCGAGAATGTTTAACCATTTGAGAAAAATTGAGGATGTTTAACTTCGACTTTAAAACAAAGTCCATTGATTCTATTTCAGTTTCTTTGATGACGATTCGCAGAAAATCGGGATCCTCGACACTTTGAAATAAATGGAAATCGGGAAAAACAAGGCGGGTAGCTTTGGCGGAAAGGGTTTATCACTGCTGTGTGAAAAAGTCGCCAACTGTAATCTCCTAAATTCGGCGATATTGCTTTTTAATTGATTATTACCAATTGGAAGCTCTCTACTTCCTCTCCAGCTTGATGAAAGCTCGAAAAACAAACAAACTGAAGATTGTTATTTATTCGTAACTTTCAAATTATCCTTATTCAAAAACCTAGAAGTCAGCACGATATTGAATCAATTTTTAACGGTTTCAGACCCGTTATGAGCCATTTGTTATTTATGATTGGATTCCAGCACAAATGTTACACTGGATGGAATGAATGACAGTATGATTACTAATTACTTTTTATATAAACTCAAATAACACATTCATATATGCAGAGACTTATCGCAGACTACTGGCAAATCAAACTTTTGTAACTTACTATGTATTATCGGCGCGCCTTGAGAGTCACCCACTCTGTTGACTATCCGGTTCATACCTTGATTTTATCCATCCAGCCTGTGAGGTTGGGCTCCATCAACAGGGAGGTCATTTCAACTTCTAACACAATCCATTCTTAAATCTAAACACGTTTACATTCCTTTTATTTAACTAACTTAATTGAGGTTCGAGGGAGTACTCAGTATTCCGCCATAGACCTCTCCCACTGCACATTCGCGCTAATAAATACATTCGCCCTCAACACACGCTAGGGATCCAAAACTATTATATACACTGGTTATTTGGAGATCGTGAAATGCCGTCTGGTGTGACGCAGGCTCAGAAAAACATTTTCTTTGTCGTGCCAACGTTTCAATCTTTATTGAGATCATCTTCAGGGCTCAAAGTGTTTGTTTTTTGTGAAGATGTGTCAATACTGTGTGTCGTGTAGGGCACTCTCAACACGACACACAGTAGTGACACATCTACACAGAAAATGAACACTTTGAGCCCTGAAGATGATCTCAATAAAGATCGGAACGTGCCACGATAGAGAAACTGTTTTTTTGAACCTACGTCACACCAACCCGCATCTCACGATCTCCAAATAATCATTAATTAACGGCCACTAAATATGACACATTATATACAATAAAACAAACCTGGTTACTCCGATCGGAACAGGGAACACAGATACTCGCTGCAGTGCTCAAGTTTACCCTCCAATCGGATGCCATTTCCACGCGCTCTCTATATGGAACCACGGAAAGTCCGCAGGAACGATTTTATTTTACAAAATTTGTCGACCGATAAAAAATTTGACAGGAATAATCATTAAATAAATATACTTACTTGTAAAAAAATTTAAAAAAATCGATAAAAATGCCTGTAACAAATTACGCTTAGTATAAAGGAAGAAAGAAAATCACTCTAAATAAATTAACTTTCAAAGTTCCAGATTCACTCAGACAAAATGGATATAATGCTCGGAAAAAATTAAAAGAAGAGAAAAGAAAACAAAATGTTTTTGTTAGAAGAGTTCAATTGCTGACTTTTCCCCAACACACACATTTTCTAAGATATCTTTCATTTAACCATTATTTCTTCATTGAAAAACCTATTTTCCTTTAGTAAGACCTCTTCGCGTAACAAAGGAAAATCCATAAAATTATAATATCATATTTTTATTTAATGCCAAAAACGACAAATACACTTTTAAGCACATTACAGCTTTTTTATGGGATGGACAATGATGGATCGTTATGTCGGATGATCAGGTAGTGTATATACTAAACATTTTTAAAAATTATACCTCTGCAATAAGTGCTGTGCTTAAGTAAATTTGATATTAGTTTGTAATTACATGTTATATTAAAAATACGAGGAAACAACTTAATAGTACTGGTTGGAAAGGATAGTTCTACTCACAGCTGTTTGTAGAACTGTCCTTTCCAAACAGTGAATTGATATACACGCTCCATCTAAATTATTTCTACTCAATAGTAGTCACTCTTATGTATTGGTATTAATTACTGTCACTTTCACTTATGATGTCGTAAGGCTAGTAATAACTCATATAGATGTCACTTTGTCTTTCGAGTCGAGTTCCTAAACACCACAGACTTATCAATTCCCAAAATACAAAAGAAACATGTCTCCCCGATTCCGCCGTGGCTCATGCCTACCCCAAATATAAACTTTAATCTAACAAGATTTCCTAAAGAAAATACTCCCTCATACATTTATAAAAAAGAATTTTTAAGAATAAAAAGTACAATCCCAAACGCAACTTTCGCATTTACGGACGGTTCCAGTAACCCAAGTGGTGTCGGTGCGGCATTTGTTTATCAGGATAGAAAAATGATGTTCTCTCTTTCTCAGATATGTAGTAACTACACTGGCAAATTAATTGCGGTCAATAAATGCGTTAACATCCTAAACTCGAACCACACAGCTCTAGTTGTCTGCACAGATTCCCTTTCTGCTCTATTAACCATCAAACACAAATTTTTCATAAATCCAAGAATCCAAGAGATTTTACTTGCTATAAAAATAGTACGAGTACAGCAGTTAATTTTTTTGTGGGTCTCAGGTCACTGTAGTATAAAAGGCAACGAGGAGGCTGACCGTGCAGAGAAATGTGCTGCATCGAATGGTATTTACGTGCCGGAAGTGCCATGTGAAGACTTTGCTGTGTTTCTTAAAGGAAAAATTTGGAACCTCTGGCAATCGGAGTGGAGAAATATCGAGGATAACAAACTCAGAGAAATTAAGGAAAGTGTCAGACAGTGGTACACGGCAATGCAAAGATCTCGAAAAGAAGAAATCGTGCTGGCCAGGCTCAGGATAGGTCTCACAAGACACATGGTTACCTAATGGCCAGAGAACCTCCCTCAAGATGCACAACTTGTGGTGAAATAATCACAATCAAGGATATTCTGTCAACTTGCAGAAACTACGAAGACCTTCGGGTCAAACATAAGCTTGGAACCGAAATTTTGAAAGATTCCCCAGCTAACATTAGAAAGCTTTTTGAGTTCCTAACTGAAACTGGATTGACCGACAAATTGTGACCAACAATGACTAGGAGGCGGCCGGTGCCGGGGGTGGTTGGGGCTGGGCACGTGGGCTGGCCTCTGGGTTGAGTTTGAACCCCGGAACTTGGGAGGGCTGCGGATGTTGGCACACCATGCGCAGCCATCTGAGAAGTCTGCCACTGTCTCATCACTAAGGTCTGGGTGTCTGGTTCTTGCCTGGTCTTGTGGTGTCCGGTTCGCTGTGGGGGTGCGCCTGCCCTTGATGTTCCTGCCCCTCCTGGCTTATCGCTCTCTGTTTTCTTCTCTCATCGATTAATTCAACATCAAGGCAGTTTTGACCCATCGTGGTTGTATGCCTTTATAATTAAATAAATTAAAAAAAAAACTAGTTCAGCCATAGGGGTTTGATGGAAGGGTGCGGGATGCTTTCTGACATGAGAGTTTGTTGTGAGGCGAATCGTTTGTGAAACTTCTTGCGTCTGTTTTTGGCTACTTTAGGATCGCGTTCGATATTAAGGTTGTTTTGAGGGGTAAGATTGGTTCTAAAAAAGTAAACTACATATCTTCAGACAACACCGATTTCAAGATTACACATGTACTTTGACTACGGAGGATAAATCTCTTTGAACAGCAAAACATATTATCCGTAGAAATTATAAACGTGGGGTTGAGTATGTAATGTTTTGAAGTAGTTATACTGGGTGTGATTTTTAGATGGCCCGGCTGAACTTCTCTTGAACCAATAACGCTATCAAAAAAACAAAAAATACGCATTTAATATTTTTTTAGTCTAGTGTTCAATGTTTACTTTTTTGGAGAAAAATTATACAGGGTACCTCAGGCCCAGTTAACTTCAGAATTGTAAATATGTAAATAAATCCTGACAGATAATTCAACAGGAGTTTTTACGCTGAAAACAATGGTACAATCGGAGTTTACATTGGACAAAAAAATGACAAAGTTATGACAAAAAGTTTGAAAAAAAACCACAGTCATTGTTATTTATTAATCACATTTCATGTTCGAACTGCCTGCCTTGCGTAAAGGTGCAAAAATCTGCTCTTTTTAACCACTCTTCACCAATGCTCGGAGCGATAGAGTAAGAGGAGATGGATTGACGTAGACAGATCGGCCATGAGGTCCTATCCACCTAACCCAGAAGTGACGTTATTTGAACGCCTCAACTCCAAAGAATTGCGTCAGGGGCATCCATCAACCTGGAGGATAATTCGTTGTCGTTGTTGCAGAGGAACATCATCTATTAGTGTCGGTAAAAATTGAGCAGCTAAGCACTATTTAAATTGTCTTCGTAGAAATAAAGCCCAATTAATTTATCTGAGGGAAGTCCATACCATATTTTGATACTGTGAATCAGCTGATGATGACCTGATGGGCGTACAAAATTCTCGGATTTTCCTCTGCCCACGTTCGAAAATTGCAACGGTTAAGTCTATACAATTAGACTTTGTGAAAGGTATTGGTTGAGATAAAAAATTCAATGTTGGAACCCACGACCGTTGGCTAAATATGCCGCTGCTCTACCACTTGAACTCCCCATCTCAACCTACCTTTCGAATTTTCCCTCCTTTTTGCCATTTTTAAATCAATACCTTTCATAAAGATTAATTAATTGAAAAGAAGTTATTTGGTCTATCGGACAACGAACTCTAATGAATTATACAATTAGACGTGAACTTGGATTCATCAGTCCATAGGATGTATGGAAGAAGGCTTTCTTAAGCCTCCCAAATCGACATTTGTACAAGGTACGTTAGACGCCTGTCATAATCAGAATCCCGAAGTCCCTGGACAAGATAAGAGCTAAAATAAATACGGCTTAAAATTCTAAGTCAGGAGTACATCTTTAATTTTTGTTTTTGAAAAACGTAAAACCCTTACAACATTTTTGCGAGAGGAAATATGATTTTCGCAAACATACAATAAAATTTTCAGCTCGTCGTCGAAATTACGCTGACGGTTCCTTGGTGATGGAACATCAACTGATCCATATCTCCTCATATTGCGAGCAACAGGAATAAACGTTTTGTGGTTTACTCCGAGGCGATCTCGAAATTTCTGTGAGTACAACTCGACTGCACAGACTCATATACCACCTCTATAAATAAAGTAGTCGTACATATCAACTCGCTGTTGATCTGAAAAATGCGTTCATTTTGAGTGGAATACTGAGTGTAACGAATAGGTAACATTGCAAAAATTGATTTATTTCCAGGAATTTCATAATGGGAGGTTTGACAAACAATGACAGAATGTAATCAATAAAGGTAATTAATATTTACTTTAGGTAAGAAGTAAATTATTGGAATTAACAACGAAATCCTTTTTTAAAACATTTTCCCATAACTTTGTCATTTATTAACCTATTTAAAATCCGATTGCACCATTGTTTTCAGCGTAACAAAGTCCTTAAAACTAGGCCTGAGGTACTCTGTATAATTTTTCTCCAAAAAAGGTAAAAATTTGAACCTAGACTAAAAAATATTAAACCCTTTTTTTATAGCCTCATTGTTTTAAGAGAAATTCAACCGGTCCATCTAAAACTTTTTAGATAGACCGGCTGAATTTCTGTAACCAAATAGAACCTGAATGATCCCGATTTCAATAGAACCTGATTTTTTCCCCTCCACTGATAAACCATTCATACTTTTGACAGGTTAAATTTAATTACACAACAAAGGGAGACAAGGTCTGCTTATGGCAGTTCTAATCTAAAACAAAATATTTTTTTAAATATCGTGTTTCAACTCGTGGTTCCTAACAATCACGCCTTTTCTATCAAGTAACCATGTATACCACTACAAAGAAAAAGAAGAAAATTCGACTTATTTGCAGGAAAGTTTAGATTCACATGTAAGAAACTGTGAATTTGTTTCTGTTTCTTTCTTTATAGGAAACAGAAATATGAACAAACAGTGCCAATAGAATGATCGATTTAGATTGAAAATGAACCCGGGTTTTCTTTTCAAACGTAATGATGTAAAAACTATAAGTGATGATGGCTTATATTGACCAATTGGATCGTTCGTCTTGATTGAATTTTTTCTAATAGTTTTCCTTTGAGCGTCATTCGTTCAAGAGAAATTCAATCGGGTCATCTAAAAACGACACCCTGTATATAATTCGTTCCTTCTCCTCTTCGCCGGGATGATGGCTGTTGAGCTAGGACAAAGAAAAAGCATACTTGTCTTCTGCGTCATACCTCATCCTGACCTGAATGATCCCGATTTCAATAGAACCTGATTTTTTTCCCTCCACTGATAAACCATTCATACTTTTGACAGGTTAAATTTAATTACACAACAAAGGGAGACAAGGCCTGCTTATGGCAGTTCTAATCTAAAACAAAATATTTTTTTAAATCGTGGTTCCTAACAATCACGCCTTTTCTATCGATTGGATTCGTTTTGATTTAAACGAGCCGATAATAATGACAGGATCGTTATCAGAAAATAGGCGTTTTATCGAAAATTTTTAACATTTATAACAATCGGAAACGAAATAAAATCTCAATTGTACTTCATTATTTTAGGTGTCTGTCATCACCTAGAAGGAGAAAAATAACTTCCTAGTGAATTCAAAGCAGATGTTTAGGCAGGGAAAAACTGTATAAAGAGGCGAAACCAACTTATTACGATTTGGAACCTCCTGGGGGAATAAAGGTCTTTTCAGGAAACACGGGGACAACATAGTGAAAATTTTGAACAAGAAGGTAGCCTTTTTATTATTTTGGCTACTTTAACGTTAAGACGATCTGTAACAATAATTCATAAATCTGTGTAAACGTGAAGTGATTTCATATTTATTATCTATCTGCAGAATTAATTGATACTTTATTATATATAATATTTTTTTTAAGATCCGTGCTTTATGTATTAGAAATTTTTTTTCTGTGAGTAAACTTATGTATCGTAAAAATTATTTATCATCTTTATTTTAAACTTAGTACGAATAATTTGTACCAGCTTTTATCTACTTGTTTTCACTGATGTTATATAGTTTTCTAAAAAAAAGTCACAATACAAAACATTTTTCGTAAGTTTTATTTGTTGTAAATAGTCTATAATATTTGTATACTCGTTAAATTTGATTCTCACCTTTTTCAACATACTTAAATACCTACTTAAAAATAGTAACTTTTATTTAATTGTAACGGAGGTAAGAAAGTAACTTCAGACAAATATTTTCTATACGCCTTCAATATTTTGTTTAGGCAATTTTTCCCGATTTATTTGTGCAAAAGGATTGCCTAACTTTTAGGAAATAAATTCACGATACATGCGTTATAATTTCAATAAATTACTCGATTGTTAAAAACTTGTAAAAAATATAACAAATATGTTCTTGATCAAGTTCTCTCTCTTTCTCTCTTTTCTCTCGTTCAAAGTTTTCACGAGAATTAATAATAGATTTGGAAGAATGAAAAATGAAATCTATTAATATTTCTCAAGAAAACAACTGAAGGAGGGAAATGTGTGTGTGTGAGGGAAGGAGGGAGAGAAGGAGAGAGAAAGAGAGAGAGAGAGAGAGAGAGAGAGAGAGAGAGAGAGAGAGAGACAGACAGACAGACAGACAGACAGACACACAGACAGACAGAGAGAGAGAGAGAGAGAGAGAGAGAGAGAGAGAGAGAGAGAGAGAGAGAGAGAGAGACAGACAGACAGACAGACAGACAGACACACAGACAGACACACAGAGATAGGTAGAGAGGTAGAAAGAAAGAGAAAGTGTTAGGAATTAAATTTACATTATTTCACTTTTTACTCCAAAATCTTTTTGATTTATCTCTATCGCTCTCTCTCTCTCTCTCTCACACACACACACACACACACACACACACACACACACACACACACACACACACACACACAGAGTCACTCTCTCTCTCTCTCTGTCTCTCTCTTTCTCTCTCTCATTGTACACGAGAAACAATACTAAACATAAAAAACGAAAAAAAGAAGAGGTAGAGTGAGAAAGATAACTGAAAAAGAAAGAATGTCAGAATGAATGTAAGGTTTTTATAGAATTATAAGAACTTAGAGGGATTAAATTTCCACTATTTCAGTATTTACACTACATAATCTCTCTCTCTCTCTTTTTCTCTCTCTCCCTCTCTCTCTCTTTCTCTCTCTCCCATATCTCACTCTCTCTTGCAGATCTCTCTCTCTCTCACAGATCTTTCTCTCTCATGATCTCTCTCTTTTCTCTCGCTCTCTCTCCTTCTCTCTCTCTCTCTCTCTCATATCTCACTCTCTCTCTCTTTCTCATAGATCTCTCTCTTTTCTCTCGCTCTCTCTCCTTCTCTCTCTCTCTCACAGATCTCTCTCTCTCTCACAGATCTCTCTTTTAGATTTCTCTTTCTCATAGATCTCTCTCTTTTCTCTCGCTCTCTCTCTCTCTCTCTCTCTTAGATTTCTCTCTCTCTCATAGATCTCTCTTTTCTGTCTGTCTGTCTCTCTCTCTCTCCCCCAAATACAGAATGTGTGTAAAAAGAATTTATTTATAATATAAAATGTATGTATATTGTAAATTCTTACTACTCACGTTATGTGGAAGTTAGGTCCACGAGACTTAACTTTGCGTGATTAAATAAAACATTTAATCACTCAATGAATAAATCAATCTCTCTCTCACGTAAAGAATGTATGTATAAAAAATGTATGTATAAAATGTACGTATAAAGTAAATTGTTACTACTCACGTTAAGTTGAAGTTAGGTCTGTAGGACACACCTATCGTGATTAAATAAAACGATTAATCTCTCTCTCTCTCTCTCTCTCTCTCTCTCTCTCTCTCTCTCTCTGTTATCACGAGAAACTATACATCATTGGTTTCAGTAAGTAGTAAAGTTATTGTTTTTTTTGGGGAATGTAATGTTGATTTAAATGTACTCAAAACACATTCTAGTTTCGTAATAATTGGTTTGCTCTAGCATTTAATTATTTGATATTCATATAAATGAAATTATTTTTAATTATTTTAAAATTATTATTCTACGTTTGCATTGCATTTTACGTAAGAGATTTTTTTATATTTTTTATTAACCTGCATCTTTACCTTTTATAAATGGGATCATTATTGGAATGGTTTTGTAGAGGTTACGACTTATCTCTGCATATAGTGTTTTAACGTTTTTAAAATAAAATGTTGTAGTATTCATAAAATAATTCTAATTTTTAGTCTTTATAATGATATTGGCGGAATTAGTGTGGTCGTTTTATGAATTTATAATCCAGAATAAATCATATCTTGAAGAAAAAACAAACGTACCAGATCTGCACTTATAAAATCATTTATCATTGTTAGATTGTTAAATTAAAAAATACTTAAATTTTTCCGAGATATCAGGAGAGAGATAAATTTACATTATTTCACTATTGGGGTCAGCCGGTTATATTTGAGATAGAGCAGGCGAGTTGTCAGATCTGCGGTAAAAACAAGATCATCGTTTTTGGCCGAGTGGAGATGGAGAGGTCAAAACGGGTCAACAGGACAGAAATATGTGCCGGGATAGGCCAACATCGCGGAGGAAAATGGCCCTTTTGAAACGTTTTGCAACACAGCCCATCCGGGCCATTATGTATGATCAATAGGGCGCGAAACCGGCGGAGTAGTCTTCAGAAGAGGGCGTGGATAAATGTCTATCCCGCTTCTGAGACGCACAATTTTTGTTTTTCGCTATTTTTCAACTCGAATCATTATCATCGTGAAAGGCCGTTTAATTTCGGCTTTGGTCTATTTATCACTCGCACCATTTCATCTGAAGGAATTTATAAAAATAAAAATGTGTTAAAATGCTAAAATGACAGTTTAATGGGAACTGGTGTTGTGCTTGCCACTTTTTCAACCGTTAAAGACGTGATCATTAATAATTCTAAGTCTTTCGATAACTATAAGTAATGCTTTTAATGAAAAATAGACAAACAGCGAGATTAATTGGACCAAAAGGGGTAAAAATAAAATCAGGTATTAATTCACCCTTACCCTATTACCTCATATACGATAAG
Source organism: Cimex lectularius (assembly GCF_000648675.2). NCBI lineage: Eukaryota > Metazoa > Arthropoda > Insecta > Hemiptera > Cimicidae > Cimex > Cimex lectularius. The sequence continues at coordinate 376,006 of NW_019392917.1, read as the reverse complement.
GCTTCTTACAAAAAACAGAAATATACATTCCTACAAATGAATTTAAAAAAAATAAAAGTAGAATTAATTCTAAGCTTATAATTTTATTCCATGTTCAAAGTTAACGAGAAAATTTCACAGATTGATCAATTAAATATTTAGAACAGTCCTCGCTCATTTATTTTCCTATCAAAACATTTTTCCAATAATAATGTATTGAACAGCTTGAAATGAGCTTTACGCTAATATTAAATTCACTAGTTTTCGTGGTCCGCTTGACCAGGTAATATATTTCAATTAATTAAGGTTTTTAGTTGAGATAAAAAAGTCAGTGTCACGAGAGGGATTCGAACCCACGACCTTCGGCTAAATACGCCGCTGCTCTACCCTTTTATTATTACCATTTGTACTTTAGGTTATTATTTAAACAATCATAAAAGAAAAAAGCTTGTTTTATGTATTATTTTTTACAACTTCAAGGCACTACATTCATAAACAAACAATTAGATTTAATGATTGTGCTTAAGATAGTTTGCATTACCCATGTTTATTTATTTACTCACTAAGGTGCTAATTTAAATTTTAAATCGGACAAAACTGGGTAAGTAAAAAACATTTCATGATTTCAATTTTACATTTTAAACGCTTGGTAAAAATCTTTTAGTAAATTTGTTTTATTGTGCTTATATTTCATGACATTTAATATAGTTGTACTAGTAAAATATGTTTAGGAGTTATTTGAATTTACCATAGAGAAGTAGAAGAAATTAAATTGAAGCATATGAAATAAATAAAAATACTATTTTTATTATAATAGTAAAATTTTTGGAAGTGGTACTCACTGGAATATTCTCAAATGTATAAAGAAATTTTATTTCCAGGACTTGAGTAATCTTTTAACTGGACAACCATCTGTGAAAAATTTTTTAAGCTGAAAATTAATTGGAATTAAGAAGTTGTAATTATTAACCAACTCTAAGAAACCAATTTTTTAATTTAAATATGGATTTTTATAACAATTTTTGTATTATTATAGAATAAAGAATTATTTTCCACGTGCAATTTGTATTATCGGTACTTTATTGGTTGAACCAATTAATTATATAAATAGAACAATAATCAATTTATAAAACGACGTCAACCTAAAACAGTTTAGTTAGTAAAAATTAAAAAAAATATTTCCTCCGGGCCGGATTTGAACCAGCGGCCTATGGATATCTGCACTGATTATGCAACAACCTACTACAGTCCACCGCTCTACCAACTGAGCTACCAGAGGAGTTGGTGAAAGTCCTGTTCAGTTGTCAAATGAGGGGACGTATGCCAAACCACTTCAAAGCGATAGAATTTAAATAATTTTGTTCAATATTTATTTGAAAGATTTAAAAGCAATTATTGTATTAATGTGTGGTGTTTAGTGACCGGTTCTCAATTATTATTTGAAGATAGTTATTGAGTTCTGAAGATGGTCTCAATAAAGATCGAAACGTTGACACGATAAAGAAAATATTTTTCTAAAACCTACGTAACACCAGACGGCCACTAAACACCACACAAAATTATCGAAATGTTGACTTAACCTTTCGAGATATCGAAAAAGGCGTTTAAGAGGAAATGGTGCTCTTCCCAACTTTATCAATTAGACACAGTCAGTGAGGCCTAAAAACTTACTGCAACTTGCAATTAGATGCCTTTGGCCCAAATTGCTCCAGGTGTGCTAAAACGTCCACACTGTTATTTTTAAATTTTTTTTACTAAGCAATGTCAGCCATAATTATTTACGATCACAGACAATAGTTAGTTGTAAGATGCACCATTGGCATAGGTTATATCATGCATTTAAAACCTAAATTTCATGGACCGACCTTGTAAAGTGATTAGTTCTGTGGGTACACTACTTTTAACATTTGTAGAAATGATAAATGATGGAGTGAGTATGGTGTTCAATCCTTTTTAAAAAGATAGGTCCTACTCACAGTAAGTTGTTTTGCAACGAGCCGGATTCGAGCCTTTTAGCTCATCATCAGGTTGAAGGACTTCTACAACCACGTCTCTCGACATGAATTGCCAAAGTGAACCCGCTGATACCTCCGCCAACGCGACGTTCCAATTAGCAGCTGATTTTTTTAATGGCGCGCAATTTGAACGTGCGAAACGCGGAAATTATAACACAAATAAATATTATACTAGTAAATACTTAATATTATTAAATTACTATAAAAATAATAACAATTAAAATAATTAGCACACAAACAATTAACATTTGTTTTATTTTTGAAATATTCCCCTCATTCATTATTATTGAAATAATTCTTTTAAATTTAGTAAGTAAATGTTTATATTGTTTGTGAAAATATTTCCAAAGTTCTGATCAAGGAGATATATTCCTCGAAAGCTTGACGTAAATGAATGGACCAAATGGACATGCATTGTATATTTTTGAAGTTTTAAAAATTGGAACCAACTTTTCGAAATCATTTTATCGATAAGAATAGCTCACACGAGGTTCACGATTTTGTTGCCTTCAGTCAACATGTATAATCGTTTCATTTGCTGAATGGAATTTTGTTGAAACCATGGCTTAAATCCTTCTGAATTCTCCCGAAAAGGTTTTGGGACATGGGATTGTTTTGTAATCTTCAATCAAAGAAAAGAGAAATAATGATATTAAAAAGATTGGAAGTAAATTTACTTTTCGTGTTAGTATAAATTAATTTCTTAATATTCTTTCTTTAATAAAATTTCTATTTTATTGTCATCATAGATCCTTTATCTATCAATTCATGTAAAAATGAAAGTTTTATGAAAAATATTTTCATATTTTATTGTTCATATCATATTGTAAGGTTTAATAGGAACCATGTGGGCCGTTATGGAATCAATCGCCGCAATTCACCCTTCCTCTGGTACTACCAGCTCATTCATCATGTTCCGTACTTCGCTCACTACTTTATGAACAATTTCTTGCCAACGCAGTAGGTCGCCTGGGGCAATTTTAAGACAGAAAACTTTAATAAAAGTCACCCACTTTGGGAAAAAGTCAAAACGCTGAATTTACATATTTACCGACTACTATGGATTTGGGGGAGTCGGCTGGGCTGGTGGGGATGGCGAGGTAACGTAAATGGCGTTTCCAGAAATACTGGGGGGTGGTTATTTGCGGGGGCGAATCAATATATAGGTGTGCAGGGGCAACCGAGGACTGGGTCAAGGCCTTTTCCATCGATCTCGCCCGAGGTAAACACTGTCTCTCTACCTTTACTTTCACGCTGTATGATAAAAATGCCCTAATATATTCATTCAGATTTCACGAGCCTTTCGTTTCGACAAGTTGAGGCCGTTTGCATACATTTTCACCGGTTTCCGTGATTTCCCCGACAAAACTCCCAAAAGGTCAATGAGATATTTTATTTGAAAGATCCATTCAAACTTTGCACTTCGGATAACAATGTTGATTGTTAAATTAGAGTTAAGCCAAATAAAATTTATTAGATTATGATTTCGAAATTGAAGTTTTTGTTCGCCATTTTTTCTCACTTTAAAGACATTTTGTCAGATTGTTCAGACAGAGGCTTCAGTTTCTCCAAAAACATATTTTTGTGCTTTTAAACTATTGGTTACCAAGATCAAACAAACAATATCGATGAACGACTGAAGGAAGAAAACAAACGAAAAATGGAAAATGACGAAAATCTTACGTCTAAGCTTTTAAAATAACAAGATGAAACAACACATCAAACATGCTGTTTTGGAAAAGTGTGGAAAGTGCTCATAGCCAAACCAAATTAATTCTTTCATTTTCAATTAACTTTTAATATGCATTATATTGAAAAATACCTATTAAGAATAACTATATTCGTATAATACATAAATTAATTATTACATAACATAGAACATAGTGCAAAGTGTATATAAGTCTAATATAGTTGAATACACATTAGTTTAATTTTATTTGTATTCAGAATATGTATTTATAAATCGTTAAGAGCCAGAAAGCTGATTTATTTATGATATTATTGATAAAGCCGGCCATTGTCATACAACAACCCATTTTATTTTGAATTACTTTAATTTTATATTATAAGTACAATTAGAATAGAATTTATGATACAAAACACCTCCTTCGGTGTACCAAAATGGATAATATTAACATTCTATCTAAGTTTGAAAAAAAAAATTATTCTGAAATTATGGCTGGTGGAAGAACACAAAAACCAAAGAATCAATTAAAAATCGCCATCTTCAGCATTGGGTTTTCAGGGTTATTAATCTTCTTTACACTGAAATTTCGGCTGGTGGAAGAACACAAATGAAACGAAAAATAATTAAAGCTGGGAGAGGTTTCTGATGACTTGTGACTAAATTCATAAAAAATAATAAGAAGAAACAATATATCAATAATTGAGAATAGTTTGCACAGAAGTCTTTCAGGTGTAGAACAAAACTGATAAAACTAACGTCATGTTTAATTTCTAAATTCTAATAAAAAGCATTAAAATAAAATTAAAACTAAATTCTAAAATCTAATTATTCAGAAATCGTGAGATGCGGTCTGGTGTGATAGGTTTCAGAAAAACATTTTCTTTATCGTGCCAACGTTTCGATCTTTATTGAGATCATCTNTCGTTTAAAAAAGTTGTTAAATAGTGTGGTGATTAGTGACCGTTAATCGATACTTATTCAGAAATCGTGAGATGCGGTCTGGTATGATGTAGGTTTCAGAAAAACACTTTCTTTATCGTGCCAACGTTTCGATCTTTATTGAGATCATCTTCAGGGCTCAAAGTGTTTGTCTTCTGTGTAATTGTGCCATTCTTGCGTGTCGTATTGAGAGTGCCAATCACCTATCACACCAGACCCCATAACGGTCACTAATCACCACACATTTCTTAAATTTAAGTTCTCTCTCCCTCTCTCTCCCTCTCACTCCCCCCACTCTCTCTCTCTCACTCCCTCTCTCTCCCTCTCACTCCCCCCTCTCTCTCTCCCCCAAAACAGTTATAATTGAATCTGAATGCCAGTCTATTAAATTTAGTTTATATCACTAACTTCTAACCGAAGTTGACCCCCAATAAATGGGAATGGGATCGCAGCTTTCAGAAGAATTTCCTCAATGTAACTGGCGCAATCAAGGATCTATTCTGTATGATAATCAGTTCGGTATGGGCATGGACGCTGATTCCACTCCATAGCATCACTGACTGACTTTGAAAAGGCTGTGACTTACGCATGTCATATGAAGCACACATGTTCTACACGTCTTCTCCGTTCTCGACTCAGATTATCTGATTGCCAGAAACCAAACCGATACTCATCTGTGAAGAGAACAGCTCCATTGTTCAAGCGTCCGAGTGAGATGGTGATTTTCGCCAATATGCTCGATGCCTCTCTAGTAATAGAGAACTTGATGCGGGACATCTAAAGGTTAGACTATTCTCACGAAGCTTTCTGGTGACTATTTCAGAGCTGACCCTTACCGATTGGAGTTAACTACCTTTCAAGGAAGCCGTTAATTGAGGGTTACGTAGTGCGGCAAGAGCAAAAAAACGATGGTCTACAGCGATCGTACATCGCGGTCGACCTCTAACTTCTCTTCGAGCGAGATTCCAGTGGCCCAAAACCGCTGTAGACCTTCGTGGATGGTAGAGTATGGTACACCCAGGACTTCGGCTATGAGCTAACACTACGTCAGTCGTTGGCAAAGCGTCTACCCGGGCGAGATATTCCCGTCTTAGCCTAGTACGCACTGGGATTCTTTGTTCGAATTCTTTGTCGCAGATATGTGTTTGAGGGTTTCATTTTTTTTTTTTTGACTTTCGTTAAAATGTGGATTCCACTTTACAGTTGATTGAAGATTTACAAATGCGACGATCTTTGTGGGACGTTTACTAAGAGGGATACAAAGACAGGGGAAAGGAAGCAGTCACTGTGGCTGAGTTAGCCCAAAAATATGAACTTAGGCTTGCATATGAGTCTCCACTTGCGAAAAACGGAGAGCGATTGCTAACCTATTTTAGGAGAAACTAGCACCCTAAAATTCGTTTACTTTTTCAAAATGCGCGGTCCAACTATTTTCAAATGACATTCGAAGTCTACTGGACTCATCGGGCAAAATTTCGGAATCCCATTCCGTCTTCCAATCTCAGTGCCAAGAAGATCGTGCCCATGCTTATTATACGGTCCTTGAATATTCGGAGTGGTGGCTTTTTGTTATCTCTTTTTACGTAGAGCTATGTAAAGTGGTTCTGTAATCCCCGAAAGAGCGGCCTCGTTCGACATGGTTCAGACCCAAACTAGATACGGACACAATTTCCGGAGCAAAAATGTTGCTGGGCAAAGAGTCTTCGACAGAGAGTGCGACCAAAGAATTCCACGCGGACTAGGCATTAAAACTTATTAATTTAAACAAAATTAATAATTAATTTTTTACTCAAATCTATTGTTTCATCAAAGAAAACAATTTAGAAAACCAATTAACCCACTCGTGAAGTTGGCTCAGGAATTGATGAAATTAATCTGATTTTCTTTATATTTAATCTAAACAGAATAAAAGTATTGGTTGACACATTTTATTTGTCTTTGAGTGAAAATAACCTGGAATTGCGGTACAACGAAAGCAGAGAGGGGCGTCGGTGGCAGCAACGGTTTAGGCGTTGACACGGCGCTCATCACGGAAAGTAAAGGTCCCGAGTTCGAATCCAACGCCCTGCATTCGAACCCGACTTATGTAAATATATATACTTTTTATACATTAAAAAAAACTACTATCTTCTTTTCGTGGGTGTACATGTATGTATTTGTTGAATTTCAATGTATGTTTTGGTGTCTATGTATGTAAACAACTACTGACATAATTAATAAAAAAGATTAATCTGATATAGATATTTTTTATTGCGATAATACTTACTTTAATTTGGATAAAAGGGTTTTTTTAATGCAAGTGTTTTGGTGAAAAATAAACAAAATAAGGGAAACGTTTTTATGACTATTACTATGATAAATTAACCTAATAAATAATCAATATGCTTCCAGCAATCAACAAATCAATTTTTGTCAACATATTCGTTTAAATTTTCCCGTATAATATTTGCTAGAGCAATATTGCTGTTATATTATAACCCTATGGTATTCAACGTCCGTGCCTTTTGTTTCAAATTTCACTTCGCGTGCTTTGAAACATTATCTCCTTGTTTGACCTGCCCTGAACCAGGAAGATTAAGGCCGTAATTTAGAAAAAGCGTATAAACCTTTGGGACTCTCGTCGGTTTTTATACATCTTAAAAAGGCTGTGTCAAGCCTGGCGAAATTACTGGAGGTGGTCCAAGCCGCTTTTTGGCACCCGCCATGACGGGATGTAGGAAATTTAGCCGTGACAAATCACCCATGCTCAAGGTTGTGCACTTAAACTATAACAGCTAATTTTATACGCATTATATTTATATTGGCACATGTACTATCTCAGAATAAATACAAATTTGAACAGGCTATTCGGTGTTTAATGAAAAGCGGTTTATTAAAAGAAAGCCGTTTAAATTTATAAACCCGAATATAAAAATGTTGTTTACAAAATCGTATTTCTATTTTTTCGTTTCATAACCGTGCGAACCAGAACGTTTCTTTCTGCCTGATCAATATGAATTATAATCAACAACAAAGGAATGACATTTATTCTCATTTAAAATAAAAATAAACGGATAAAGGGGCAACAAACTAATCAAACACCACGGTGATAAAATTAAAGGACGGCCGTGGATTAAAAAAAGGGTCAAATTGATCTTTTGATTAACTGGGCACTTTTTAATAAGTTTTAATAAGAGGCAACTTTTATAACCGCCTCGACTATAATCACACAAAAAATTGTATATCTGTCAATTAAACTTATTAGCAATAAAACTTGGGAAAGTCGTTCCTTTTTATTATGTATATATTCTTTGAAATCAGCACAGGTAAGTTAGTAACAATTATGATTTTGATCCTTTTTATTTACTATCAAACGTCTTATAGAATGAAATCGAGGAGTTTTGTACAAGTTGCACGTTCCATTTGTTGTTTTTCTTATTAAAATTGTAATTTTAAAACAACTCACTAGTTTTCGTGGTCCGCTTGACCATTTAACATCTTTAAATTAATTAAGATTTTTGGTTAAGATAAAAAAGTCAATGTCACGAGCGGGATTCGAACCCACGACCTTCGGCTAGATACGCCGCTACTCTACTACCTAAGCTATCTTGACTTCGATCCACTGGGACACCAACTGCCCATCTCAACCCCGCCTTTTGAATTTTCCCTCCTTTTTGACATTTTTCAAATGTCGTGTAATCTATTTGATTCTCGGCGACAATTGAAAATGGCCACGTAGAGCTTTAGTGAATATATACTTCATTTTAACTTATTCAATTCACTAGTTTTTGGTGGTCCGCTTGACCAATTAATATCTTTCAATTAATTAAGGTTTTGAGTTGAGATAAAGAACATTAAAAATTTTAAAACAGCATTTTTTATGTTGTCTGTTTTTAAATTGTTGTATATATATTATAACATTTATGGACAATGAAGGTGGTTTATTTTATTTTGGATAACTATTTTATTTAGATTATATAGAATACATTTTGAGCTAATGTTTAACCCCTTCTCAGCAATTAACACATTTGAAGCTTATTTATATGTAACATTACAAATAAAATGATTTATTTTACACCTGACACTGGTTCGGATGGGTGTTTAAGAGAAAAAAAAGAATGACTGAATGGATATAAAAATCGATAAGCGTTATCAGCGTATACAAAACTATCGATATTTCCTTTAAATTAGGATGGCCCTTCCGTTGCAAAAGTGCAAATATTTCCCACCAATTAAATATCTTATATTTTACTTTTATTTGAACTTTGGTACACTTTTCAAAATAACCTCTCTGATTAGAACATGATAAAGTATTAAATACGAACATGCGGAATTTGCCATTTAGAACATAGCTATTTTTTTGTATATTTTTACTTGTGTTTAGCATATTTTATGTGCTGAAATAGTTTTAATTAACTGTGTGCTAATGCGGCTGATATTTGACCTATAAATTAAATTGAAAACGTAAGTAATTTATATAGATTGTGCGAAGCTTATCTGATGGATTTGTTGATAATGACACCGCAAAGTGTAATGGTCATATATATGATGGCAAATATTGAAATAACTATACAAGATACATATTTTAATTTTGTTTATATACACAATATTTCTCGTAGTAAGGCAATGTTCAAAAAATGATTCGTTTTTTAACAACCTAGCTTGTACTTTTACAATATATGTGTAAAAGATTCTTAAGGATTGGAAAATGACAGAACGAAACGTGCACAACAGTAATAGTAACACAAATTACACAATAAATTTAGACAGCTATCTTAAACATTTTTTCTTTAATATGAAAAGATTAATTTATATATTCATTGGTATTTTTCTTATTCGTTGATGACGTTCTTGAATTTGGTGTAAATGGTGATACGGTTATAAAAAAAGTTTTGTGCTTAGTTTTAACATGTGACAGTTGTACTTAAGCAGAGTGTAAAGTTCCTAGAGCCATTTATAGAATTATTACCAGTAAATATCGCAAAAAACAGAAGCGGAAAGCGAGAGTGTCCAGTCGGTTCAGAAAAGCTGGTTTTCAGACGGAATAGGATGGAGTTATTTGAATAAAATAACTTGGGGTCATCCAAACATCAATCTCTTCCATGGCAAGCTATAATCTGAAGGGGGTTGAAAGAAACTCAACGAAAAAAAAGTAAAATCAATCTCAGTAAAAAAATGCTTAAGCAGAGCTTTTCCATCCAGAAATCACGTTTATACAAAAAAACCATTATGTTTCGTCCAGATTTAATCCGAATTTATGAGTTTCGGCGGTTCTTTTAATTTGAGGTGCGAACAGTTTTTATTAATTATAAGCCAGTAAGAAATATGGATATAAATAAAACCCGTTCAATATGAAACACCAATGTTCAATTCCGTCTGAGTTTTGTCAACTGTCATTTTTCGCTTTTGGTCCTTTTCGACAATACGGTTTGTGGCTTAGTATGCGCGGCTAAACAGAACGTTGATCTATTAATTTAACTCGTGAAGAATCTAAAAATTTACTCTAAACTAATTCCATCTGTATCTGTTATATTTCGTACAACTCATCTCAAATGACCACAAAGAACATATGTACTGTTATGATTTGATGCAGATTACATTCGAAGGGAGCACATGTCGAATTGAGGACATAATCTTACAAGATTTACTTATTCCATGCTGTTTTAATTATTATTCAATTAATTCTAAAATAATAGTTTGCATAAAGTCATGTATCAGTCATAAAATCATCCATCAACAAATCATATAAACAAAATATTTCTTTTCTATAGTTTTCCATATTTCTTTTAAATAAAATGGTTGATAGAAAGTAGAAAATTGAGAATAAGTGTTTTTGGCAGTGCTTATGGCTCTGGTTAGGTAAATTAAAATAAGTTTGTAAGTGAAAGTGTTATGGTTTGAAAAACCTATATTTAGAAACGAAGTCCAGCATCTCACAGGATGCATTCTTGGACTTGGTCCCGTCCTGTATACCATTTTTACTGATATCTGTCCTGTGTGTGTACGACACCGCACATCTTTCTTTAACTCGAATCCTACCCAAGCAAATATAAAAATCCAAGAATACATTGTGTTTATTAAAAATTGGTGCAAAACGTGAAGGACAAGTCTGAATAAGGAAAAATTTACCCAGTGTATATTTACATTGAAAAAACCGTCTGTATTATCAACAAAAATCAGATATTATGGACTATACCTGACAGCACACTAACGTGGAATCTCCTCGTAACAATTAATAGACAAAACTTAACAGAAGACATGTACAACTAAGATGACTTTTAGGAACCAAATCTGTCAAAATTCAACTAATTCTATACAAGGCATTATTGTTACCACTTTCGACATATGTCGTGAAACTGTGATTCAAGCTATCTAATATCCAGGGAATCAAATTCTTCCAATCGAAATTCCACAGAGGGCTTGCGAATCTCTTTACGTCACAAACATTATTATCTACAACTTCTCCAAGGTTCCTTTTGTCAATGAAATGATCCGATCCAAATGTTCAAAAATTTTCGATCCATCTCTTACTGCCCAAGTCTTCTGTATACTTTCTCATCCTGAGAACCAGCCACGTCGCCTTAAACGACGAATGACTTCCTCGCTCCGTAATCCATTATGTTGAGTATCGGCTAGTATGAGTAAACTTGTTCTCCCGGTGCCTAGCTGTAAACTCTGATATTACATAATCTGCTATAAATAGGGATATTTGTAATTTATTCTTATTTTTAGTAATTTTAATGAAATTAACCGACATATTCTTGTTATTTGGATTTTTTTTAACCAATCCACCTCCCCGCCGTACCTAAGGGAGACCCCATACCGACGGACCACGGCCACTAAACTAATTCAAATGGGATGCAAGTTTAGGAGACCTTATTGTGCTTAACGGCTTCCTTCGACCTTGCCCTGAAAGGGAAGACCCAAGGAAGGAGGGAAATATTTTTCTTATTATTAATTTACCTAACCTAATAGGTCTCCCCCTTGCTGGTTAATCCTTTTGAATACATTCACTAGTTTCGTGGTCCGCTTGACCAATTAATATCTTACGATTAATTAAAATTTTCAGTTGAGATAAAAAAGTCAATGGCAAAAAGGAGGGAAAACTCAAAAAGTGGGGTTGAGATAGGAAGTTGGTGTCCGAGTGGATCGAGGTCACGATAGCTCAAGTGGTAGAGCAGCGGCGTATCAAGCCGAAGATTGTGGGTTCGTATCCCGCTCGTGCCATTGACTTTTTTATCTCAACTGAAAACCTTAATTAATCATTTGAATACACTTTCTAATAAAGATATATATATATATATATATATATATATACATACAATATTTTAACAAATAACTAACAATTACGGATACAAGGAGTAACCAGCCCAGAATTAAAAGTTCAGGAAAACGCTAAGATCTAACAAGTAACTTAGTTATCATAGGAAGAAAAAAAGAAAAGAAAGAAAGAAAAAACTAGTCAGGTACTTTATCGACTATAGCTCGGCTAACAGGCTTGAGGACCTCAAATGTCCTCTTTTCTTTAACCAGTTCGTTGAGGGTCGGTGGCCAAGTGTGGTGGAAGAGCAGCAGAAAAAGGTTCTCTCGCACTCTCAAGGAGGGGGCAGTTGAATAGTCTGTGTTGGACACTGTCATCAATTCCTTAGTCGGGACACAGTGGACTGTTAGCTCTACGGAATCGGTGCAGGTAAGCGTTGAAATTTCCGTGACTGTCATTATTTGTGTGATCCAGAAATCTGGTTCAAACCATTGCTCTTGCTCGGTCCTCAATACTGGGTAGAAACTCGTGGGTTAACCTTCCCTTGGTGCTTCTGTCCCATCTTTCCTGCCACGATTTGTCTATCCAAACTGTAAGGATCTCCCGGATTTGTTTTCTAGGTGCAGTTCGTAGCCTTTCCCTATCTGACGCTTGTTATTTGAATAAAACAAAATAGAACATGCAAACAAAAACAAACAAATGTTAATACTAATTTTTAATAATGGATTTACTGAAGAATAGTAAACATGAAGATTACTCATTTTGTAAACTAATACCTTTTCTCGTTTTGTCACCATTTTAATCCAGTTGTATTCTCTTGAACCTTGGAAAAACATCATTTTGAACCAGAAGTTTGCAATATTATTGTGAGAATGAGCCATTGAGGTCACCGGCTAGTGGATTCGCAGAGGGAACTGGCGTTTCTCAGAGCGTTGTCTCTCGGGCTTTAGCCTGATTCTGGAAGTGCCAATAGGAGGCATGGCAATGGATCTCAGCGCATTACGATGCTAAGGGAGGACAGAAATATTGTCACTGCTGCAAGACGGAACCCTTTCCGCCATTAAATGGAGTACAAAATGTTTTGGCAAGGCCTTTACCAACCCAATCGGTTCGTAATCGTTTGTAGCCCTTGAAATCAATCCGCAGCAACAGTCCACCACCAATTGGAATGGTGTTATGTTTCTGATGAGTCGCGTTTCTCTCTGTATAGAGATAGCAGGCGCCGAAGAGTACCGAGAACAGGGGATGCGTACAATGGCCCAGTTCGTGTTCCCTTCAGTGCAGTTTGAAGGAGGCGGTATGAGGTAGTGTTGTGGGCACTAGGTTCTGGGCTGGGATTTTCACTGGAGGACGAACGGGACTCCATATTCGAAGGCAACCTCAACGCAGTCCGTTATGTCCAAGAAATTATCGAGGAATACATCCCTCAACCCAGGGTTCTCATGGGCAACCAACGATTTCTGGATGACAATGCCAGACCTCATTGAGGCAGAGTTGTTCATCAATGTTTAGAAAATCTGGAAATTTTCTATCTGCCCCTTACCGCATCATCTCCAGACCTCAATCCTATTGAGCACATGTCGAATGTTGCAGAGAAGGCCGTCCGATTACCATCCGCACCCGGTTGACCTGCAATCGAGTGAAATTTCTTATGAAATGAGTGACAAATTTATTAACACTATGCATAATAGGTGCACACAGTGTTTAGCTAACAGCAGACATTTTACACGGTATCATTTGTTTTACAATTTATTGTGTGCAATAAACAAAATTATGGAATTACAACTTTATATTTCATTACTTTTTAAGATCCCTTAATTAAATTTTCCGTCAATAAAAAACATATGTCTAATAAATTATAATGCATTTTGTAATAAAAAATAAAATAAAAATTTTAGGAAAAGTGAAAACTACAAAATTGGCAATATCTTCATTTTTGAACAGTTTAGATATATTACAGGTCAATGTTACACCTCATCATTTCATATTATTAATTTTAATTGTTACGCTTCAAATTGTTATTTTAATTAAAATATCTGAATTACGTTCTCGACGGCGATGGACTTAGTTCTTTTGTACCGTAACGGAAAAATCTTTGTGAAAATATGCTGTCCAGTCGAGTTTTCTGACGTTAAGTTTATAAATCAAATTTCCATTATAACTTAGGAAAAAAATGAAGCCCGCATAAAAGCGCCTGAGAGATCTAATTTAGCTGTACCTGCACTACAGGAAAGTCATGCGGGTTTAGCATATCTGATTATTTTCGGAACTATTCATTTATATTGTCCCTGAGACATAACTCCTTTACAAATGTAGCCTAAAATAACTGATAATAGTGATAATCAAATTTTTTAAATAATTTATCAATCTTTTAATATAACAAGGAACAAGAGACAAAAACAGATATCAAAAATGGTCGAACACGACACTTCATCGGTAAAACTGTACTATTGATCACTTTATCGCAAATTTCCTAATTAAATTTTAACAGAAGATCAGTCTTATCATAATTACATTTAATCAATCTTGTTATTTAAGCGTTGACCTCAATGTCATTAGGTTTTTTTTCAAGGCAGAATGATGTTTCGTCATGCTAAAATTGTTTTTGTGCAAAGTGGGAAAACGGGAAATAAATCTACCAGGCTATGTTAAACAACTGGAGATAAAATATTCTACTAAAATTGGCTGATAATAGTTCATATTGGTTGGTTTTGAAATTAATGGAACCAACAGCAAAATGGTCCGTATTGATCAAATGGTTATCAACGGTGAAAAACAGAATGCAAATTAGTCCACTTTCACATTCGTGGACTTAGGAAATTATCACTAATTTGCATTCCTATGGTAGATAAAAGGGCAAATAAATGTTAATGAAGTAATTAAATTTATACTTAAATTGAGCTGTACAAGATTACGTCTGGAATCAATCAATCAAAAATAACCTTTCAAAGCCTAATTTTGAAGCGATCATGTGTTAATAATGGATCGGAAAAATCGTGTTGATTACTGGAAATGGTCCGGACCGGTTAAATTGCGGATCGACGAGCCATCAGTACAAATTGGATCTGATCAACTCCCTAATACAGACCACCAAATCGGGAACTTGTAGAAATTCGCTGGCCTTGGAAATCCTCGTGGGATTCGAGAAACGTAATCCATTGAAGAAACTTCTGTAAGACGTTGAATAATTTATGACAACGATCTGGTATTTTATAAGTAATTAGAGCTATTTTTAGGTTGGAGATTTAAAGTTTAACTAAGAAGGATATACCCTGCTTACACTGGAACTACTTAAGCTTGTAGGCTATCTTGGTTCATTAATACCCCTTTAACCCACTTGTTTATTATTTTATTTAATTATTTATCATATACAATTCACATGGATAGCAACGTTTAGTCATTATTAATTATTATTTCGATTAAATATGTTTATATTTTCAATTTTTTCTCGCTCAAAGTTCAAGATTCAAGATAATTCACAATTCACTAATTGTCGTGGTCCGCTTGACCAATTAATATCTTTCAATTAATTAATGTTTTTTAGTTGAGATAAAAAAGTCAGTGTAACGAGCAGGATTCGAACCCACGACCTTCGGGTAGATACGCCGCTGCTCTACCACTTGAACTATCGTGACATCGATCCACTCGGACCACTAATTTCCCATCTCAACCCCACCTTTTGAATTTTCCCTCCGTTTTGTCATTTTTCTAATGCCGTGTAATCTATTTGATTCTCGGCGACAAATGAAATGGCCACGGAGAGCTTTAGTGAAGATATATTTCATTTAACTTATTAAATTCACTAATTTAAATGAAGTTAAATGAAGTACATTTGAAAAATGGCAAAAAAGAGGGAAAATTCAAAATGTGTGGTTGAGATGGGAAGTTAATGTCTGAGCAGTTCAAGGTCACGATAGCTCAAGTGGTAGAGCAGCGGCGTATCTAGCCGAAGATCGTGGGTTCGAATCCCGCTAGTGACACTGACTTTTTTATCTCAACTAAAAAAACCTTAAGTAATTGATACATAATTCACAATTATTTGCACGATTGTCAGACGATTTTGAAAATTGCTAATCATTTCAAGCCGGATGAATCGTAAATTTTCAATTTATGATGGAAAAAAAGTGGTTCCAACTGTTTAAAAGATTAAACTAGTATTCTATCATGATTAAAATTATGATTACGAAAACATGATGAACCGAGGTTTTCACATTTTTTTGTAAATGAATTCAAACAGAATAAATAAGGTATTTTACGATTTATATTGGAATTCGGTGAACCATAAGGTTCCTACTGTTTTTATGGGAAAATACTACTTATACTAATACTAATTAAAAATAGTAAAAATCGTTTAAAAATTGTGAATTAAAGAAAGTATTTAAAAGAATTTAAACTGTCATTTTTTAACTATTTTTTGTTGTAATTGTATTCGGACAGGATAAATTTTTTTTCGATTTTTGATGGAACACAATTGGCCCTTTGATTCCCACTGTTTAAAAGATTTAAATAGTCCATTCTGTTTTAGTGGTCTGATTGACCAAATTACTTCTTTCAATTAATTATTCTTTTTATGTAAGGTCTCGGTTGAGTGAAAAAGTTAGTGTCACGAGTGGGATTCGAACCTTCGGCTCAATTCGGCCGCTGCTCTAACCACTTAAGCCATCAAGACTTCAATCCACTCGGACACCAACTCCCCATCTCAACCAACAACCTTTCGAATTTTCCCTCTTTTTTGCCATTTTTCAAATGCCTTGTAATCAGGTTTCAATTCTCAGCAACTAATGCACACTAGCGACTATCCATAAAAAGAATAATTAATTGAAGGAAGTAATTTGGTCAATTAGACCAAAAACAGAAAGGATTAATAAGTAAAAGAAGTATGACTAACAGCTCCCCGTGGCCACTTCTTCATAAGTAGCTGAGAATCGTCGAATCCTGCTCATACGACATTTGAAAAATGGCAAAAAAAGGAGGGAAAATTCGAAAGGTTGTAAGTTGCGATGGGGAGTTGGTGTCCCAGTAGATCGAAGTCACGATAGCTTAAGTGGTTAGAGCAGCGGCATATTGAGCCGAAAGTCGTGGGTTCGAATCCCGCTCGTGACACTAACTTTTTCATCTCAACCGAAACCTTGCATAAAAAGAATAATTAATTGAAAGTTTAAAATAGTATTCAATCATTATGATTACGAAAAACATGATAGATTGAAGTTTTGACATTTTTTGTATTCAAACAGGATAAGTACTAGGGTTTTTGGATTTATGAAAAAACACAACCATGTCGTTCACAGTGTTTATAACATGAAAATACTATTCAATCACGTTTAAAAATGAATATTATGAAACCATGATGAATCACAAGTTTTGACATTTTCAATGCAAATAAAAGTAATATATGCAAGCAGGATGAATCGCAATTTTTTGATTTATGATGGAACACAATGAAACAAATGGCATTGTTTTTATGGAAAATTACTATTTAATCATTATCAAAAGAAGTGAATCAAAGATAGTATTTTAACGATTTTAAACTGCTATTTTTTCATTTAAAAAAATCAGATTTAATCACGTTTGCTATTGAAGTGATGACCTCAATGAAACGTGTTTGACTTGTGTAAACTTCAAATAAATAAGGAAGCTATTAGGATAGACGATAAAAGTTGGATATTGAAAATTAGGACAGATACGTTGAAACCTAATAGCATCACATGCAAGAATGTTGATATGACCTTTTCGATATGTAATCAGCCTTACTGTATTGCCGTATGTTCCAGGTTTGGAGAAATCCACAAAAAATGGTTCTCCACGGCCAGTCTTGAGGAAAAACTGGTTTACTCAATTATTGCGAAGAAGCATATGCGTTAAGTTCAACCCAAGTCAACTTTTTTATATGTATTTTGTATCAATGTGATTATGTTTGCTGACGGTCGAGAGTGGCATTAAAAAATACCACGTAATAGATTCAAATATTTTGTGTTTATTATTCGTTCATAAATGCACGACTTATTTTAGTAAAGACATTAAAGAAAAAACTTCAGGTTGCAACAGCCAGGATAGGAGTTCTAACAGTTGACAATTATTTATACACAATCCAATTGTTTTCTTGTAACTTAAGCTGGGAGTATTCGGACAAAATTAAACCTATAGAATAGAATAAGAATAACAATATTATCAAGATAAGATAATATAGTTTTTATAAACAATGATGAGTTGTCAGTCGGTCAAAAATTAATGGCACCGCTTATTTACTTCCCAATAAAATACAGCGTTTTTTGAAATAAGTCAAGCGTTGTAAAATGGTTATTTTCGGACAAATCTGTCTTATGTGATGGCTACACCGAGGCCAAATTGGTCAACCAGAATATTGTGAAAAAAGGACGGTTTGATGATTGTTTTGCCCATTGTGTATTGCAAACGACCGAGCTATTGTCTTAACCGTAAAAATACATTTGTGCTTTACAAAGCACTGGATGCCCAATGTTGATCGCCAACGAAGTTCGTAGTTTTTTATTTTTTAATATTTTATTCTAATGATTCATACAAAATATTACATGTAATTCAATAACCATAAATATAAAATACACACACACACACACACACACACACACGCACACGCACGCACGCACGCACGCACACACACACACACACACATATATATATATGTATAATCATATTAAGTATATATATCATATTAAGGCAAAAATATAAATAATATATATTTACACATATACATGCATATATTCTATTATACACACATATGTACATATGTATTTTATTTATAATTTATTTATTATATATATATCATAGTAAGGCGAAAAGAAAATTACTGAAAACTGTTAAATAATAATGAATAAGTTTCGAAGATCGTGAGAACATAGCAGTTTTAAAAGGGGTTTCTCACTAATTTTAATTATTCAGAAATCGTGAGATGCGGTCTGGTGTGACATAGGTTTTAGAAAAACATTTTCTTTATCGTGCCAACGTTTCGATCTTTATTGAAATCATCTTCAGGGCCTGGCATTTACAAACATTGTTTAAATTTTACAAATACATGTAGGATGTGAAAAAAATGAATTTATACAATGCTAGAAAATTCTAGATTTAAAAAAATCAATTTACACAATGCTAGAAAATTTTAGATTAAAAAAATGAATTTATACAATGATAGAAAATTTTCAGGGTTATCTATGTTTTGTTCTGTGTGTAATATTAATAATTAATAAATAATAATAACAAAACAAACATAAACGTAACTTTTTAGAAGTGGTTTACATCAACAGAAATAAAAACAGGATCAATTATAGAACAGACACATGTAAACTCAGTCGCAGCTACGCCAATATCATTGATGAAATTCAATATCGATATATATATATGTTTAAACATCTTCACATCACATAAAACCTATAGTATAACATATAAAACAATCATCACATTCCGTACATCAAACCTTTCTACATAGTCTAATTCTTCGACAATTTGGCTTCAGTAGCCACCAAATAAAAATGTCTTTTATATACCGACTTCCTTCCCCACCCCTTCAAAATCCAACGTATATATACATAAAATATCAATTTCTCACTGGCACTCTCAACACGACATACAAGAATGGCACATCTACACGGAAAACAAACTCTTTGAGTGAGTACAAATACTTCGATTGAATCTAAAATTTTTTAAAACTAAAATTTTATAGCATTGTATAAATTCATCCTTTATTGAATAAATTCATTTTTTTATCTAAAATTTTCTAGCATTGTATAAATTCATTTTTTTAACATCCTATCTGTATTTGTAAAATTTAAACAATGTTTATAAATCTCAGGCGCTGAAGATGATCACAATAAAGATCGAAACGTTGGCACGATAAAGAAATCGTTTTTCTAAAACCTACGTCACACCAAACGGCATCTCACGATCTTCGAATAATCATTGACTAACGGTCACTAAACACCACAAATAAATGAATAACGTTAATAAATAGAAAACTAATTAAAAACTAAAGAAGCAAATAACATAACATTTAACTAAATCACATTAAAATCTATTGTTTTCATGAATGTGTCAAAATGTTCGTAGTATTCTTTCTTCATGAGTTCCTTCTCATCAGGTGGCCACTTCTTGTCTTGCAGTAGGCACTTCCTGTTCTACTGGGAAATTTAACGTGCAGGAGCTTGATGAGGATTGCTTTAGATGAAAGCGGAAAATATAGCTGTTGTTTGGGCCGTGTTCAGTTAAGCTGTGGGTTAGTGGTTCGGATAGTTGGATGTGCTGCTGGAATCTATCGGCAACTTTTTGGAAAGAACTTTTTCCTCTGCCTTCCATTATTTGTACTTGATCAAATATTTTCCCATTCATTTAGACTCTCTTGGAAAAGATTATTTATAATTGATGACTTTGGAAGTTTTGTGTATGCCAAATTTAAGCTTTCGTCAGTAGATGCTAATTTGGCCAGTCTGTCAGCGTCTTCATTTCCCTCTATTCCGCAATGAGCCTTAACCCCTAGTAGTACATTAGCATTCTGTTTCACTAGAGTTGAATAGTTTTCCTTATTTGCTCAGGCAAGAAAACATGATTATCAGAATTAATAATTGATTCTAAAGACACTTCACTGCCAGTTAAAATGATAAATTTGGTAATATTCCCTTCTGCTTTTTTATTTATAATCCATTGCAAGCTCTTTAGGCTGGCTAAAAGTTCAGCGTGATTATTAGAACATGGTTGATGCAGTCTGTATTTTGCTTCATAAATTTTCGAACCATTCTGGAAACAGACAAAACACCTTTCTCTGCCTTGCTTCCATCCGTATATATAGATATATTATCATCATCAGCCACTTCGGTAGTATTTAGATACTGGATGTCAATAGCATCTGCCAGGTGTTTCCACTCTTTATATTGCAGTGGTCTGTCATATGCTGCGCCTTCAAGCTCATCATTACTGTTATTCACAATTTCGTGTAATTTTTTAAGTTGAGCTATCTCTATTCGAATAGTCATTATATTTGCAACAACACAATCCGCTTCATATGAAATAATGTGATATCCTTTATTTATCCTTATAGCCTTCTTTGAACTCGCTGCAGTTTTGCTATTATTTTCTTATTATTTACAACTGAATCCGCCCACATAGGCGAAGCATAGGTAATCTTCGGAATTATCTCATCGTTTCGAGTGAAGAGGATGAAAATTATTTTGCACTATTTTTTTATCCATATGGCATTGTTGTTGACGATTCGCGCCAAAGTCGTGAGATATAAATTATATTTTATTTTTAAAAAAACGTGGCTAACCTTCCATCTTTCTTTGATCATCTCTTTAACACCAATTTTTCTCCTGTTTCGCCGTCGAATTGATTCCAATAAACCTGCATTCTTACAGTCTACTGTTAAAGTCAAATCGTCCCCTGACGGATTTTCATCTTCCGTTCGATTAAGTTTACCTTTTTGTTGATTGCTTCCGTGCGCGTCAAGATCGCGTATAAAAAATCGTGAGTGCCTCGTCCTGCATCCTTGATTTGTACATCACCCCGGTCACGGACGAACACAAGCAGGTATTTAATAGGCTAATTTCCCATTTTATCTTTGGTCAAAGTTTATTAACTGTTAAACTGTTAACCCCGACCTTAGACGAAACCAGACACGACGGGTGTAAAGCAAGTATAATTTTAATTCATATAACAACCGACCAGCGCACCTAAACGGTGAATACATGGCGTACAGTTCGTATTGTTTATATTTTAAAAGTAAAATATTTTGCTTTGATCAATTGCAGTAAAACCGTTCTGAAACATACGCGATTCACACTGGTGAAATAAAAATAAATGGAAGACATCGTCTCATTGTCTCACCCTGCTTGTATCCCTGAAGTCGCAGCACGTTGTGTGTAAAAGTAAAATTATAGAAAATATTTGTATATATTATATCCTATTTTTTCGTCAGCCTGTCTGTCGGGACTGTCGGTCTATCTAACTTCTCTTTTTTCTCTGTCTGTCAACTCTCTCTCTCTCACTCTCTCTCACTCTCTCTCTCTCTCTCTCTCTCTCACGCTCTCCCTTTATTTTTATTTTTTCTCTGTCTGTCCGTCGTCTCTACCTCTATCTTTTTTCTCCCTCTCTCTCTCTCTCTATGTTCATTTTTTCTCTGTCCGTCTGTCGTCTCTCTCTCTCTCTTTCATCTTCCTCCTCCTTGTCCTCTCACTCTCTCTCTCTCTCTCTCCCAGTTTTTCTGTTTTTCTTTCTTTCTCTCTCTCTCACTCTCTCTCTCTCAGTTTCTATCTCTTTTTTCTCTCTCTCTCTCCCGCTCTCTGTTTATTTTTATTTTTTCTCTGTCTGTCCGTCGTCTCTATATCTATCTTTTTTCTCCCTCTCTCTCTCTCTATGTTCATTTTTTCTCTGTCCGTCTGTCGTCTCTCTCTCTCTCTTTCATCTTTCTCCTCCTTGTCATCTCTCTCTCTCAGTTTTTCTGTTTTCTCCCTCTTTCTCACTCTCTCTCTCTGTTTTTCAGTTTTTCTGTTTTTCTCCCTCTTTCTCTCTCTCTTTTCTCTACTCTCTCTATATCACTAACACTATTTGTCTCTCTATTTTCATTTTTTCTCTGTCCATCTGTTCTCTCTCTCTCATCCTCCTTCTTGCCCTCTCTCTCTCAGTTTTTCTCTTTTGCTCTTTCTCTCTCTATTTTCATTTTTTCTAGGTCTGTCTGTCGTCTCTTTCACTCTCCCTGTCGGGCTGTCTGTCAGTAATCTCTCTTTCTCGCTCTCTCTCTCCCTTTCTCTCTTTCTCTCTCTCTCCCTTTCTCTCTCTCTCTCTCTCTCTCTCTCTCTCAGTTTTTCTGTTTTCTCCCTCTTTCTCACTCTCTCTCTCTCTCTCTCTTTCTCAGTTTTTCAGTTTTTCTCCCTCTTTCTCTCTCTCTTTTCTCTACTCTCTCTATATCACTAACACTATTTGTCTCTCTATTTTCATTTTTTCTTTGTCCGTCTGTTCTCTCTCTCTCATCCTCCTTCTTGCCCTCTCTCTCTCAGTTTTTCTCTTTTGCTCTTTCTCTCTCTATTTTCATTTTTTCTAGGCCTGTCTGTCGTCTCTTCCACTCTCCCTGTCGGGCTGTCTGTCAGTAATCTCTCTCTCTCTCTCTCTCTCTCTCTCTCTCTCTCTCTCTCTCTCTCTCCTGCTTCTTTTTCTATCTATCTTCATATCTGTCAATCCCTTTGGCCCTCATGTTTAATTGTTGATCTATTAAGTTTTGCTAAAAATTTGACACTCTCTCGAGCGAAAGAAAAACTCACCTTTAAAAAATTTACTGTGTACTTTACCGTGGGTGGAGATGGCACTTTTCTTGAACGACGTGTTTTAATTAAAGAGTCGTTGATCAAAATAGCCACGGTTAAATAAATTTGCACACGTCAATCCATAAACGTGAGGTAGAAAAGAAAAAAACATTTTTCCCCTCCAACTGATCAATAGTTGATTCCTGAAAAGGGAAAAACGTATATCGAACGACAAGCCGAGTTTCCATTCATACCCTACACTGAAAAACAATAAATAAATTAAACCATTTATCTCTCGGGCGTATTTGTTTTAGTCTTAATTGATTATTCAAGTCGTCCCGAGGGAACGGTTTTTCTATTCAGCTCCTTCCGATTCGATCCGTTTGCGGGAGGTCACTGCCTGCCCGTTTTAAATAATTTACCATCGGGCCAAAATGATAACAATCGATCACTACCCCGTTCTTGGGTTTCGTTGAAAATCCATACAAAGAAAGGAAAAGTTTTCTAACAAAACCAGGTACATTTTTTATAACGTGTCAATAAAACTTAACTTATATCCCGACAAATTTATTCACATGGTTGTAAATAGTAGTAAAACTACATAAAATTGACTTATGTTCGATATTATTTCATATTTAACATACAATTATAATTATTAGACTTCAGCTTGAACTTGAATATTAAAATGAGTGGCATAGACTCTCGGCTCGCAGACGGTCGTGGGTTCGAATCTAACCCTTGTCCCTGGCCCTTTTTTTCCACAATACTCTCCCCCCACAAAAAATTTATTAACTGATATAGTTTAAATTTAGATGAGAATTTTTCCAGCAAATGCAAAGGATAAAGGTTTTGCTATTCTCAACCTTCATAATTTGATCGTTTCCATCATTGCACCGTGAACAGAATTAAAATGTTTTCTAAGCTCGAGAATGGGAAAGGATTCTGGAAAAATTTTCACCTGGAAATTTTTACAATTTTTTATATTATCTATTTTCTTCCTGCTTACTAGATGTAAAAGAAAATCTAAACCTACAAAACGGAAATTCGTATGAAATATACAAACTTCAGTTGAAAAGTACTGATTGTTACATTCGATTTTTAAATCCTGTTAGTTGACGGGTTGTAATGATGAAAAATGAGCAACGTCATTGGGGAGAAATGGTTAATGTCACACTAGAAGAAAGTTAAGCAAGTATTCTTTTTAAGTGAATCAATTTTAAGTTTTAATTCCACTAGTTTCGTGGTCTGCTTGACCAATTAATATCTTACAATTAATTAAGGTTTTTAGTCTCAACCCAACGGCGAATCTAGCCCAAGATCGTGGGTTCGAATCCCGCTCGTACCTTTGACTTTTTTATCTCAACTAAAAACCTTAATTAATTGTAAGATATTAATTGGTCAAGCGGACCACGAAACTAGTAAATTTAATAAGTTTAAAATGAAGTATACCTTCACTAAAGCTCTCCGTGGCCATTTCATTTGTCGCCGAGAATCAAATAGATAAAACGACATTTGAAAAATGGTAAAATTGAGGGAAAATTCAAAAGGTGGGGTTGAGATGGGAAGTTAGTGTCCGAGTGGATCGAGGTCACGATAGCTCAAGTGGTAGAGCAGCGGCGTATCTAGCCGAAGATCGTGGGTTCGAATCCCGCTCGTGCCATTGACTTTTTTATCTCAAGTAAAAACCTTAATTAATTTTAAGTTTTAATCCTCACCAAAACCAGAAAATTCATGTATACATAGCTCACTGCTCCTCAGAAATCATATAATAACCATCATACCAAGTATTGTTGAACGAACAAATAAAACATGGAACAGAATAAAAATAGAATGATTTATGATTATTGTATTTGGATTATAAACCCAAACGTTTTGCTATGGTTTATATCAGGCAGAGCGGCTCATACCATACAGTTTATTCTGTACATAATTCATATTAGAATGAATCTTTTGTTCTATTCTTTTCTTTCTTTGTATTTATAGACGGGAGATATCCCGACGAAGATATCCACCGTTCAATGCAGTTACAGGAAATTATGCAAACATGTTTACTGAAAATAAAGTGGAATACAAGGTCACAAGTTGCACAACTTTCAAATTGACATAAGTTGCCACTTAAAATATTTCAACAAATGTGTCAATTATTATTGCGTATGTTGCGAGTATTAATTGATTTTTATTATATATTTTAATTGTGTTCATTATTCTGATATAAAAACGTACTGTTACAATGGAAATATTTAAAAAAAAAAAACAAAAAAAACGCGTAAATATGCATGGCGAAATTGTCAAGTAGAGGGGTAAGTAGAGTAAAATTTGCCACATCAATAAAAAATATTTTCTTTTCTTCCATACCATTTATTAAAATATTTTAGATTAACAATTACAATAAAACTTGGTGTAAAGTTTGTTTTCTTAAAAATATTTACCCTATTCAGATATAAAACTAGTCAATAATTGACCGTTACTGTCAACTTATTGTAACAATTTACAGTAAAGTATATTTAGCAATATAACCGAATCATCATTTGACGAGATAAAAAGCACAATTGCTATAATTTTTGATGCGTCATCAATGAAATATGGGATCCTCCGTTCTCGTGGAACAGAAAAAAAGTTTAATCGTTTTTAAATTGCTATCTAATTATACATGTTGCCGCATTGAAATCAATTTAGAAGTTATCAACTACAAATTTTACCGTTTATCAATAAAAATGTTATATACTTGCAGAGGAATATTTAGCATTTTTCAGTTAAATAAAACTTTTTTTCAATCAAATGAAACTTTTTTTCAATCAAACGAAACTTTTCTTCAATCAAATGAAATCTTTTTTCAATCAAATGAAACTTTTTTTCAGTCAAATGAAACCTTTTTTCAATCAAATGAAACTTTTTTTCAGTCAAATGAAACCTTTTTTCAATCAAATGAAATAGTTTTTCAAGCAAATGAAGCCTTTTTTCAAGCAAATGAAACCGAAAACCTAACGATAATAATTATGTAGAAGAATAAATAAATGACATTATAGTACTAACAATAATTTTTATGATGATTGAATATTAATATTACACTAATTGAATCGTAAGGCTTAGGTACAAGAACATTTCTTCTGAAGATCCGTTTTCGCGTTGGCGAGGGTGTCAGCGGGTTCACTATTACAATTCATGTCGAGAGACGTGTTTGTAGAAACCCTTCAACCTGATGATGATGAGCTAAAGGGCTCGAAATCCGGATTGTTGCGAAACAACTTGCTGTGACTAGGAACCATCTTTTTAAAAAGGATTGAACTCCACACCCACTCCATCAATCATAATTTCTATCACAGAAAGTTGTTGCTCGCTCAAAAACACTTTTCTATCCTACTTAATTAAATTTCGACGGGGTGGATGTAGAAAAGTTTGATGAATACGGATCTTCACAAGAAACGTTTCCACCTAAGCCTTACGGTTCAATTATTGTAATTGATGATTCAATCATCATAAAAGTTATTGTTAATACTATAATGTCATTTATTTATTCTTTTACCTAATTATTATCATTAGGTTTTAAGTTTCATTTGCTTGAAAAATGGTTTTATTTGCTTGAAAAATGGTTTGATTTGATTGAAAAAGGTTTCATTTGATCGAAAAAAGTTTAATTTGATTGAAAAAAAAGTTTCATTTGGTTGTAAAAAAGTTTTACTTGGTTGAAAAAGTTTCATTTGACTGAAAAATGCTATAATTGGAATCAACTTTGCCTCTTAATTGATCTAAACAAATCGTAACTTTGGCTTTTTGAAACCAAATTATAAACTTGCGCGATTGCAATACCCTGGCATGGTCAAGTGCAACAAATTTGAACGCAACACTAACGAAATATGAGGCTTAAAAGGTTTTCCATTGTCCATGAATAGAAAAGACAAAATCCACTTAAACAATAATAAAAGTACCTTCTAATAATAGACCTCGTGTTTTGAATTAAAAAAAGGAAGCTCGTGACATGGTTACAACAAATTTAGCCGTAACACGTACGAAATATTAGAGTAGTCATAATCATGAAATAAAAAAAAAGAAATTTAATTTTTATGGCATTAACTTCTGATAATAGAACATAGTGATTTTAAATCAAATCTCAAAAAAGCGTGGCCGTAGCAGAGTGTAACAAATTTTGCTGTATCTCAAACGAAATGATAAATTTTGCTTTGTCTTATTAAAAAAAAAAAATTGAAATAGGCATTTGTTGGCTGTTAATTTATCTTCTAATAATAGACTTCAATGCTTCGAAATCAAACCAAAAACAGAGTGCCGGGTGCAACAAATTTTGCCACAACCCCAAGAAAATATTTGATTTGTCGTTATTATGGATTATAAAAAATTAAATCTACTTTTCATGGCTCTTGAACCGTTAATTTAATAATAGGTATTAAATTTCAAACAGACGTGTCATAACCTAAGTCAACCAAGTTTGCCGTAACATCCACACACAAAAAAATCCATTGTCATGCAATACAAAAAACCCGAAATGAACATGTATGGGATTTAAATGATCATTTATTTATAAATTGGGGGTTGGAATCATAAATCAAACAATAGCCCTTGGACACAATATCAAGGAAATATTAAAATTTTTAGGGCAGGGCTCCGGTCGCTTGCCTTGTTTTCGGGGAAGTTGGGGACCGTTAAAATCTTTATGTTTTATTTAAATTAATTATTCTTTTCATGTTAGGTCTTGGTTGAGATGAAAAAGTAGGTGTCACGAGCGGGATTCGAACACACGACGGCTAGCCCAAGGTCGTGGGTTCGAATCCCGCTCGTGACACTAACTTTTACATCCCAACCCTCTAAAATGAATAAATAATTTAAATAAGTAATTTAGTCAATTAGTCCACGAAACATAAATGGATTTATGTGTTATGTTATGTGTTATTTATGTTTTCTTGTTCTCAAAATAACGATTTAACGACTTGAGGTACGTTCGAGAGGTTAGATACACAAGATAATCAAACAGAAGACAAAATATGAGAGTCGGGGACAAAGATGCGCGCAAGGATAAAAACAAAAGAAGGATTTTTGCTTAACGCGAAGAGGTCCGGCAATGACTGACTACTTGATGATTGAAATAAATAATACAAAACAATATTACATTTTTCATAGTGAAACAATAAAAATACACTTTTAATGGCATTTAAATTATCTTATAATCATTGACCTTTGTGCATTGAAACTAAATAGAAATAAACATGCCCATGGCTGAGTGCAACAAATTTTTTCTACTGCATCCATTGAAGAGAAGCGGAAAAAAATCCATTGAAAAGAGCGAAAATTGCCTGGGGATGGTGCAGAAGGCTCATCGCCAAGAACTGGGGTCTAAACGCCAAAATGACCTTATGGCTATATACCTGTGTCCTAAGACCAATGTTGACATTAGGTCGATGGTATGGTGGACCAAAACTCTTCAGGCCAAAGCAATAAGGCTATTAAGTGGCACCCAAAGACAAGCTTGTCTCAGTGTCACTGGTGCCATGAGCACAGCGCCAACTGCGGCCCTGAAAGTTGTGTTAAACCTCCTACCATTTCACATTTTAATCCAACGAGAAGCCAGAGCAGCAGCCCACAGACTCGTAAATACACAACAATCTGCTATGATAGGCCATGTAAATAAACTCTGGAAACTTAGGGAGGAGATACAGGTGGCAGATGCCATTCTAGGGGTTCCGATTGATGCCACTACTGCAAAGTCAACTTCACCAAGAAGTATAAAGTACTGATACCGGAACGGGAAGTATGGGCCAAAGGAACACCACTAAAGGCAAATTCCTACTGGTATACTGAAGGCTCCAAAACCGACAAGGGTACAGGAGCTGGGGTCTTTGGGATGAACCCCACGACCGAACTGACGGTAAACCTAGGCAAGTAAGCTACAGTTTCTCTAGTCTGAAATCATAGCGATTGAACAATGTGCCAGAGAAATAAAATGGCTAAGAATACATTCCCAGAAGATAGCCATTTTCTCTGACAGCCAGGCAGCTCTCAGGGCCTTGTGAGGCGAAGACAAAGAATGTTTGGAAATGAATGGAGGCCGTAACGGAAGTCAGCGGCACTAATGACCTGATCCTGGCATGAGACCCTGGACATTCGGGGCATAGAAGCCACGAAAAAGTTGACATGTTGTCCAAAAAGTGAGCCAACATGGACTCTATGTACGCTACTGCGGCTTAGCAGCATGACACAAAAGAGGATACATCTTAAAATGGATTCTTAATGAGCCCAAAACCTGGTGGAACAATACCACAGGTAGAGACATGAGAAGAGATTCCTAGAAGGACCATCCGTTAAACTAACAAAAGAATTACTGGAAGACAACCGCAACCGAACCAGGATTCTGGGCACTGTCACTTAAGAAAGCACATGCACCGGATAGGAGTACAGAGAGAAGAAACACTGTGCAGATACTGCCAAGAAGAGGAGGACACCGCAGAACACATTTTATGTTTCTGCGAAGGTCTAGGTGCAGGATCTTGCAACTAGGGCAAGAAAAACCACAAGCAAGTTCCAACGCTAAGGAACTGCTAGCAAAGGTGTGGAGGCTGGTTAATAGCCTGAGGCTGGCCAGTGAGTTATAAACAACAGAGGAGTCCAACAGAACTATTCAGGTCGAGGTGCAGTACGCCTTGTGGCTGCCTCTCTTATCCCTATTCCTATGTATGCGTCCGGCATGTAACGAAAGTTTTTCCCACCTCATTGATGGCTGCAACACAATGAAGAGCGTGTATGATTGCCACCGATATGAGAATGTAGCGAATATCCAAGTCCCCTGTTTAGAGGGTAGTTTCATTGTATATAGTATATTAATTGGTCAAGCAGAAATTAGTGAATCGTATATAGTTATGATAGTTTTATGCCCAAAGCGCGTTTTGAAAGTGAATGTATTTATTGGTGTGTATGTGCAGTTTAGAGGATCGATGGCGGAATGTTGAGTATCCAATCGACCCTTAATTTGGTTAGTTATATAATATGTGTGGAAGCTGATCGAGTACTATACCACCTTAATTAAGTGAATGGTATGTAAATAGAAGAGAGTGTATGGGAGAGTGTAAATGGGTTTCAGTCCAGGAACTGCTTTGGGTGCTGAATTGACCTAACTATTCACAGCACCCGGAACCACACCGTTGATTCTCAAGGCCTGCTGGACTGCAAGAAGTAATCGGCTCAACTCCGTACATGTGCATATGTCCAAATCCAATCCAAATATTACAAAATTTGTCGCAACCCCAACGAATTATGAGAAGTTAAATTCTAGAAGAAAAATTAATTGGAGCCAAACTTCCATCACACGCCAATTCTTACGACACACAAGAATGGCACAATCACGCAGAAAACAAACATTTTGAGCCCTGAAGATGATCTCAGTAAAGATCGAAACGTTGACACGATAAAGAAAATGTTTTTCTAAAACCTACGTATCAGACCGCACCTCACGATCTCCGAATAATCATTAACTAACGGTCACAAATATAATCAGAATTAACTTGTTCCTCATAGCTAACTTAATCGTAAAAACTTCTATGGTTGTGAGAAAATCATAAACATAAATGAAGTATATAAAATCATGGAAAAGGATGCAAGATAAGCGTTTTGATAAGTGATAACAAACCTAGCTTTATGTTGTCTGTAATAAATTTTCGCCATAAACAGTGTATTGTTCCAAGATATTTTTAAACTTATCTGTTATAAGGAACGCCTGGGAGGGGGAATCTGATATATTTTTCTCATCGACAATATTTTCAATAAATCTACAAACATGTAATTTGGCCAAATGGATCATTGATATTTTCTAGTTTTAAGACAGTTTGGAAAAGTTAGTTTTCACTGTTTGTCCATGTTTACACAAAAATGAACAAACCGTGGCACAGTCAAGGCTAATGTTAAAATTACAAGGCAGTATTTCCGTTAAGTAAATAAGCGTCAAAAGGATAACAATAGGGAACAACAAGTTTTTGCATTGCTCGTTCTTAATTATCGTCGGTCGAGGTCTGTTATGAGATGGGCAATTAATTGATAGGATTGGTAGGTTTGCTGATATGGCAGTTGTTACATCTCAAATTTGTTCGTTTTATCTTCAAGGCTTTTTAACTTATAACAAACAATTGAATCTTTGCCGAACAACTGTCGGAGGCGGAATGAAACCAATTGACAATTACGTGTAAAACGTCGTCAGCTCTTTAATAATTATGAAGTTTGCTTATTTTTTCTGTTAGTTCAACACTGGCGTGTTAATAAATAATGTTATCTTACCCAGAGGAATTACACGATGTAATGTCGACATTATATCTAAATTATGCTAAAGAGATAAATACAAATTTACAACAATAAAATATTTTTCATCGCAACCAAGACCTTAGATAAAAAGAATAATTAATTGAAATAATTAATATGATCAATTATGATCAATAAACATATATGGATAAATTGTTTGTTTCTGTTAAAAACAAAAAGTTATTTTGTCTAAAATCGACGTATTTTTTAGCACGATAGTTCGTATTATATAATTAATATAATGTGTGGTGATTAGTGACCAGAGCGCATCTCACGATTTCTGAATAATTAATATAATATTAAAACATTTTCTAAGGCCAGTTTAAAAAGAAAAATATTTAATGTTTTTAAATAAATATACACGTTTCTGTAAAAATTTATTAATAAATTATTATTAAAAAATAACAACAATTCTCTGCACTCTTTCAATATAAATAATAATGATATGTATATAAACATACATTTAACAAAAATACATTTAAAATGATGGACGTTTCTTCATAGTCGTTTGTGTCCATCAAGATCTTTAAAAGTCTGTTTAGGAATTTCTGTTTACAGGCGGAAATTTTTCTATGGAATTCAAATAACGTTTTTCCGACGTCAACGTACCTGCTTTAATAAATCATGGATTTTACCTTTAGAAAGAAAGCAGAGAACTTCCTTTCACTTTACAGGAAACAGTGGAAATGTTACCGCAATACGTGCCACACTCGCAAACAGCAGAAAATTATTACATTGTTCCTCGAATCGTATAAATAAATTAATTTAATAAAAAAAAAGGATTACAAGATACGCTAAGATGATAATTGTGTCAAAGGTCAAGGATAAAGTCATATAAACCGCTATTGACCCCCCCCCTAACGCCATCAAAAGTTCGTGGTATATTCTAGGTACTGTGATAAATTTGAAGCATGCACGTAGCAATCAAGGACTGTATAATTCAAGGCGGAAAGAAGCAATAGTAAAAGTTGGCGGACCTGTTTATTATTCAAGAAGGATGTATTTATCGGACCAGCAGTTTTCAATTGTAGATGTAGATCAGGGATTATTAGAGATTATTATAAGTTTGTCCAAAACGTGGGAAGGCGTCGGGTAGCATCGGGTAGCGTCGCATAGCGTTGCATCGGGTGTGTTCCCGGCTTTACCCGATGCAACGCTATGCGACGCTACCCAATACTACCCGACGCAAATCCAAACTCCATTTTTCCATAAGATTGTATTACCCCCGCGCACATCTGCCCGATGCCATGCAACGCTACCCTACTCTACGCTCTACGATCCCCACTGTCCAGACTTTCGTCGGGTAGCATCGAGTACACTCGAAGACAAAAGAACCGGGCATTCATACTTTTATTCAAACTACTTTTATTATTGCCGTTATATTAATTACAACATACTTATTTTAATATAAACCAAATTAACCAAGATCAAAAATTCATTGGTTTTTATTAAAAAAAAAATAATTTTAATTGTTTGGTAGAAAATTGATCAAAACACCGGAATATCATTTTTTGATATAATGAATTTAACTAACAATTTATTACATGGTTTTACTCATAAACTAACAATTTATTTCATGGTTTTAATCATACAATTTTTTCGTTGAGCAGCATCAGAACAGGAAACTCATATTTTTTGTGGTTTATTTTAAACTATGTATATGTAATTTTGTCTATATTAATTACAACATTCTTTTTTTAATATAACCCAAATTAAACGAGATCAAAAATTCATGAGTTTTTATAAAATTTATTTAATTATGATGATTAGCCAGAAAATGTATCAAAACACCGGAATATATTTATTTAAAACAATTAATTTTAACTAACAATTTATTAGATGGTTGTGCTCATAAAATTTAACTAACAATTTACTACAAGGTTTTGCTCAAAATAATGCATTAAGGACAAAAGAAGCGTTGCGATTGTAATACTGATTTGTGGTACACTCTGTGTGACTGTACGTGGCGTGCGCATGACGTCGCATAGATGGGCACACCCTACCAAAACGTGGCAAGGCGTCGAGTAGCATCGGGTAGCGTCACATAGCGTTGCATCGGGTGCGTTCCCGGCTTTAGGTAGGTCTCTATATTTCCCCTCATTCTTTCCAAATGAAAATTAATGCTGCTTATTACGTTATTAACAGGGTCTCAAACTGATTCTTACCATATTTCATGCTTAAAACAAACAAAATTTAATCAACGTACTAAGACTGAATGGATATTCCGTGACAATCATAAAAAAATTATTACACAATAGAAGTAATAAAAAAAAATTGCTTTACGTCCTTAAAGAGTATAGATCTAAAAACGCTAAAAATGCTTGCATTATCCATATGCCTATTATTTTCAGACAAAAACAATAACGAGTTGATGTGTAAAGCTAGTGGATGCAGAAAAAAAAACTATAAGGAGAAGAATGTTAAAAGAAACTATGCAAATATATAAAGATAAATATTAATATAATTAAGAAATGGATATTAATAATTTAATTGATACATAGTGGTATTCTTAATTGGTATACAAATGTTGAAGGTTGGACATGAAAGAAAATATAATTTATTTATTTATGTATTTATGGGTGGCCACAGTGTAACAAGGTAAACCTTGCCATGTAGTATCTTCCTACCCCCTGTAACTTGTTATTGTTTTTGGTTGATAAATAGGCTTATTCATTATTAAAGTTATAGTGTATAAATAATTCAATAATAATCCACAATAAAGGACTTTTAACGGTGAGTGCATGTTGATTCCAGATCTGTTTTATATATTTTTTAAATAAATTGTACGGCAATTTAACAATTTTTATTGGAGAACATGGTAATATTGTTCATAATTATTTAGAAATCGTGAGATGCGGTCTGGTGTGATGTAGGTTTCAGAAAAACATTTTCTTTATCGTGCCAACGTTTCGATCTTTATTGAGATCATCTTCAGGGCTCAAAGTGTTTGTCTTCTGTGTAATTGTGCCATTCTTGCGTGTCGTGTTGAGAGTGCCCCGAATACGACACGCAAGAATGGCACAATTACACAGAAGACAAACACTTTGAGCCCTGAAGATGATCTCAATAAAGATAGAAACGTTGGCACGATAAAGAAAATGTTTTTCTGAAACCTACATCACACCAGACCGCATCTCTCGATTTCTGAATAATTATCGATTAACGGTCACTAATCACCACACATTGTTCATAATAAAAAAGTCCTTAACTGCTTTCCTATATAAGGTTCCAATGTTCGTCAATACAAAACTCATTATTTATCATTATTCGATGCCCCTCACTGCTCCACTAACTACCACTTCTCCATTAATAGAATTCAACGAACCGGAAATATACTAAATATAAATTTATTTAATGCTAAACTTCCATATTTAAAAATGTTAAGTTAAAATGTTTAAAACTTATAAAAAAGTTGTATAACATTGTTTATAATATTTCCCTTTTTTATTTAAAACCTCCTTAAAAAGTGATAAGGTCAACGATTCATTTAGCAATTATTCTTTAAGGTAGATTAAAATGAAAATGCGTAGATTTACATAATAAATCTTTATGAATGGTAAATTACAAACTGATCGTCTGTGTCTGAGACTGCCCTTCCCCCAGTAGTATCGCTAAAAAAAATTGATTATCAGGATTCGAAGGGAGTGAACTGACTCTTCGGATTTGTTATGATTTGGCATAGAAATAACCATAAAAATGACCCTACATAATAAATAAACAATTTGAAGCATTAACCTGAACCTAACGTTTGTTTATTTTGTGTGAGCATAAACATTAAAAAGACTTTAACGAGCAAATTATAACTTGAAAACGACACGACTCTTTAATTTTTTGAGGAGTGTATATTTTTATCTATTTATGTATTTACATATATATGTTGCTAGCCTAATTTACATTTTGAAATTCAAATTAGCTACATAACATAAAAATAAACTAAAAATTATACATAACATAATTAAAATGTTGAAAACATCTAAAATATATATAAACACATATTTTTACATAAAATATATAAAGGGAACTAATTAATTTATATTAAACTTTTTATAATAGACGAATTTTTCGATAATTTATGTTTCCATTATTTTGTGTATAATTTTATAGTTATAGATGTGTTATGTATTTTAGTAAATTAGGTTAACAGCTTGTATTTGTAAATAAATAAGTATTCTGAAGTATTGACGTCTATTCACAGGACACCCAACAATGTACGAAAATAGTAATAACAAATAAATAAGGTTTTTAGTTGAGATAAAAAAGTCGGTGATACGAGCGGGATTCGAACCCACGATCTTCGGCTTGATACGCCGCTGCTCTACCACTTGAGCTATCGTGACTTCGACTTCCCATCTCAACCGCACCTTTTGAATTTTCCCTCATTTTTGCCATTTTGAGATGGGATGTTGGTGTCCGAGTGGATCGAGGTCACGATAGCTCAAGTGGTAGAGCAGCGTTGTATCAAGCCGAAGATCGTGGGTTCGAATCTCGCTCGTGCCCCTGACTTTTTTAACTTAACTAAAAACCTTAATTAATTGTAATATATTAATTGGTCAAGCGGACCACGAAATTAGTGAATTTAGTAATAACAAAATCATTATTGAAATTATTTTTGATAAGACAGAAATTCTTAAGAAATAATTAAAATAAAGTTTAAAAAATTCATAAATGCCACTCATGGGCAGTAAGGTATTGAAAAAAATCTGCCTTAGTGTAAAGTTGCAGCGGAGTAGTTTACGTCCAAAATAGGAAAATTCATTTTGTAAAAACTCTTCAAAAATAGTAATAAAAACGCATGGTTTTGACCAAATAAAAATCATTATGGAAAAGGACATGAAAACTTGTATCAACGGCGAAAGTTACCTACAAAGGATTTTAAAAAAGTGTACGCTACTAATGAGCAGTAAGGAAGGAAATAAGTCTGGATTAATATTACTTATGAAAAGTAAGGAAGGAAACCGTTTTGAGATAATATCACTTACGGGCAGTAAGGAAGAAAAAAAGGTTTGAGTTAATATGCAGAAATAAAGTAGTTTTCCTCCACAATAAGAGAATGTGTCATTTTGCAAAAAAATGCATGAACTTGAGGTGGCTAGAGCTTTAGACCCACCTTCCTTCCGGACAGAATCTTTATCATATTATTGTACTTACTACCGCCGCTTACCATTACTTATAAGTATCAAATAACAATGTATTAATATATCAAATAAATTAAAAAAAATTTTTTGCTTTCATTTCAAGTTAAATCCGAACCGGAAATGAAACCTTGGGGCGTGATTGACCGGTTTATGCTAATCGATTAATGATCAGGTATGACCTTATGGTATGATTTTTTAGGAAGTGCCTTATGCCAAAATCAATATCCAATTATGCCGTCATCGAAAACGAGTTTGGCAAAGAAACGTTTTAGCATATCGCTGTGATAAAAAAACATATTTTTCGTCAAAAGTACCAGTTATCCCCATTACGCCTGCATTATGAATCAATAGCATCGCAAACGCTTTTGGTCTCTCGCCTAATTCATAAAGGCGTTCAAGAAATGCATTATTCATGGAGCGAAATGAGATGAAAAGGAGCTTTTTCAATAGAAGAGACGCTTTTTAAAAGGACATCCTTGATACATTATTTCTATTTGATTGAGAAACGTTTTTTACAAAGAAGTTGCAATGCTTTCGAGGCATAAAAGGTTATATTTTTAATTTTTTCCTTTTCCCTGAGATATAAAATATGCAAAACTTTTACGTTTTACTTTTAAAATAAACTATAAATTAAGAAATTCATTTTTTAAATATTTTCATCAGGTTTTGTCATTTAAAGCTTTGTTTATAAATACATTAAACCTTCAGAGTGAAAAATTAGTTATAAAAATTTAACAGGATGTACGTAATTTATAAAAAAATCAAAAATAATTGCTGAATGCTTCAATCCATATTCAACGATAATCTTTTGTTAAAAAAGAAAATATGAAAGCAAACAAAATTTTATCTCAACATGTTTCCTTATGTGCCTATTAAGAATGTTTAATTTTTATCGACGAGCCGTAAAACCTTGAGCTATAAAACTGCAACACACCAGGATTACAATTAATCTCCTAGTTTTTAAACTGACCTCTCGAACTTTCATGATTTGAACACATTTTCAAAAAATCTACGATCATTTAAATATGTTCGTTGTTTACATATTTAAGCTTAAATAAATCCAAATCCAAAATTAAATTTAAAAATTACTCACTATTCAATTAATCAATCTTTAGGTAAGTATTGGTTGAGATAAAAAAATCAGTGTCACGAGCGGGGTTCGAACCAACGACCTTCGTCTAATTATGCTGCTCTCCGTATTGAGCCGAAGGTCATGGGTTCGAATCCCGCTCGTGGCACTGACTTTTTTATCTCAACCAATACCTTACTTAAAGATTAATTAATTGAAAAGAATTTATTTGGTCAATCGGACCACGAAATCTAATCGATTACTCACTATCTTATGTTTTAAATTTGAAAATGAATATTGACTAATAATATTTTTATTAAAGTTTTATTTAATACACAGGCAAACAAAAATTTGGTGGTTGCCATTGTATTTTTTAAAATAGTATTATTTTGTAGTGAAGTAATTTTTTTCCCTTCTTGTATTTGCGTTACTATTGCAGATTGCACGTGGCTAGAGTGCGTTCTAAAATTTTGTTTCTCTTGCATGTTATTGTGTTTTATAAAAAAAAAGCAAAAATATACTTAATGGTTTAGTTACTCGCTGCGAAGTTTACAGTGTTTGCTGTAAAATTTACGCAGTGATACATAGCTAAATTTGAAACAAAAAAAACACTGTGCACCCACTGGCCTTTTGACACACCGGAGTCTTCCCGTTTTCTCCGATTCCGGGATCTGGATCGTGTTACGTGGTTTTATGGTTTTCGATGACTTGTTTTTATACCGGTTTGTTTATACGAGATATGTATCTGTTTTACCAGATCTGCATCTCCCACACTTTTCACACATATTTCAAAAGGGTAAGCCGAAAATGTAACGCATTCTCCTCCTGTTAGTTAAACAGTTTAGTTTCCTTAATTTCAATGGAATTGCATTAATTTGGGATCACATAGAATGAATAGTTTATGGAAAAATAAGTTGCTTAATAAAAATTCCTTCCTTTTTTTTATTCTATAAAACCGACTATGACAGCTTGAGAATGACAAATTTCGTTGTTAACTGTTAAAATATATTTTCCATAAATTTTATTCCTGGCTAATAATCGATTAATTTGTATCGATTATAAGGCAGTCAGTTTATGTTTTGACGACACGCACCACCTTCAATAAATAATCTGTCAATGATATTCTTTTACTTCACAACAATATTTTTATTACTCGCCGTGCCAAAAAAGCCATTGCGCCTTGACCAACTTAAATGCCTTTGCTTACTTGGCTGTTTTATTCCCCGGCCATTTACGAATATCCAACAAGGACAAGCTGTTTGTTTTTGTTCGAGCAGTTTTCTATTTTTCTATTTCAAAAAATGAACTGGTTCATTCTTTTAATTTTTTTGTAATTTAGAAACGTACAACTAACGAGAAATATAAAGACCAAAATAGTACCAAATTGGCAGCAATGGAACCTCTTAACTTTATATAATTAATAAAAAATATATAATAAAAGAATAATTAATTGAAAGAACTAACTTGATCAACTGACCACTAAAACATAAATGGATTAATAATTAATTAGAAAATCAATTCACAGTGAAAACTAAATGAAATGGTCCATATTTACAAATTATATTATTATATTAAAATATTATTAATATTACTTTTATATTATAAATGACTTTAAATTGTATAATANTAAACGAGATCAAAAATGCATAAGTTTTTATAAACATTGTTTAATTATGATGTTTAGGAGTAACTTTGTTTAAAACAATTAAGTTTAACAAACAATTTATTAGATGGTTGTGCTCATAAAATTTAACTAACAATTTATTGCAAGGTTTTGCTCAAAATAGTGCATTAAGAGCAAAAGATGCGTTGCGATTGTGATAGTGATTATTGTGATACTCGCTGTGGACTGTACGCGACGTGTGCTTGCGTCAGATAGATGTACACACCCCACCAAAACGTGGCAAGGCGTCGGGTAGCGTCGGGTAGCGTCGCATGGCGTAGCATCGGGTAAGTGTGTTCCTGGCTTAAAGCACGTAGTACGTAAGAGAGGATCAGATGAGTTCTTCACGATTTCCTCCTTTCATTCCTAAAATTTATCCTTTATTTCATTGGCCCTTTAACTCTTGACAGTCTTCCCCTTTTCTTCTTTTAATAACATATCGGCTAAGCTATATTCACGCTATATCAGTCATAGTAATATCGGATGTTTAGGAGCCGACAATAGCTGAGATCACCGCCGGCCCTCTGTTTTTGAAATGAAAAAACCTTCTTTTACTGGTATTTCACGCATACTGTTTTGTCTGACTTTCTGAATCTGCTCTTAAACGAAAAATTAGGTCATTATCCGAAAATGCTTCTCATACTTCACTACTTAATAGACACAAGGTGATGGAGTGTATCAGGAAGTGATGGACGTGCTCTTATTCGTCTTTTGAGGTTATCCCATAACTGATCGATGAGGTTCAAGTCTGGAGAACGGGCTGGCTAGACTGAGACCATGATGTTATGCTATTGAATGTACGTTTGTACTATGCGAGCGACTGGGGACGGTCATTGTGCATTAGAATAGGATTGTCGCTGATTTCATCGAGGATAGGAAACGCATGATGTTCCAAAATTTCATCCACACAGCGAGTGGCCGTCAAAGACCCTCCACAAACAACAACCAACTCTGTTCTGTGAGGTGCGACTCCTCAATGAAATTCCTGCCCATAACATCATTGAGCTACCTTGAAAAGGTTCGCTCTCGGAAAAATTACAGGCTTCGTACCTTTCATTTTGCCTTCTCTACACTCTTTCACGCCCATCTGGAGATGGTAGAGCAAATTCTACACTCATCTGTAAAAAGTACAGCAGACCAATCGTCCAAAAACCAATGGCTGTGTTCTGTAAATTCCGTAAAAAGTAAACATTGAAAAATTCTTTATCCTTGTTTTGGATTAAGGATTAAATGTGTTTACCACTAATTAATATTTCCAATTTAAAACATAGCATAAACAAATATTTATTGGTTAAAGCATGACACAAATTAAGGGCAAAATTTTCTTTTATCGAGAAAATGAAACAAAATCAATTGGGTCGAATTTTTTACCTGTCATTGTATATACATCACTACAAACATAAAGCAGCGAACACATTTTCGATGCTACGCGGCGCCTTGTCACGTTTTGGTAGGGCGTGCACATCTATGAAACGTCAATCGCACGCTACATACAGTCACACAGAGTGTATCACAAGTCAGTATCACAATTACAACGCCTCTTTTGTTCTTAATATACTATTTTGAGCAAAACCTTGTAATAAATTGTTAATTAAATTTTATGAACACAACCATGTAATACAATGTTAGTTAAATTTAATTGTTTTAAATAATATTATTCCGGTGTTTTGATAAATTTTCTGCCTGACCATCATAATTAAATAATTCTTATAAAAACTCATGAATTTTTTTAACTCGTTTAATTTGGTTTATATTAAAATAAATATGTTTTAATTAACATAACGACAAAGTTATACACACATAGTTCGAAATAAACTACAAAAACTATAAGTACCTGGTTCTGATGCTAATCGACGAAAATGGCGTAATTTTATGAGCTAAACCGTGTAATAAATTGTTAGTCAAATTTTATGAACAAAACCATTTAATAAATTGTTAGTTAAATTTTATGGATAAAACCATTTAATAAATTGTTAGTTAAATTTTATGAGCAAATCCCAGAAATAAATTGTTAGTTAAATTTTATGAACAAAATGATGTAATAAATTGTTAGTTAAATTTTATGAGCAAAATTGTGTAATAATTTAGTTAAATTTTATGAGCAAATCCATGTAATAAATTGTTAGTTAAATTCATTCTTTCAATAAATGGTATTCCGGTGTTTTTATCAATTTTCTGCCAAATCATTAAAATTAATTTAAAAAAACAACTAATGAATATTTGACCTCGTTTAATTTGGTTTATCTTAAGATCAGTATGTTGTAATTAATATAACGACAATAACACATATAGTTTGAAATAAAAATATGAGTGTCCGGTTCTTTTATTTTCCACTGTACTCGATGCTACTCGACGAAAATCCGGACATGAGGATCGCGTAGCATAGAGTAGCGTAGCGTTGCGTGGCATGACATTGGATTTGCATCGGGTTGTCTGGCCACATTCACTCACCCCATAATACTCGATATTCTTCGTGGCGAGGTTAAACAACCCTTTCCTCCCACGCTAATTAATTACATTCATTATAAAAATTAACGTAAACACAACACTGACACATAGGCACAAACACTGTATTCATATAAAAATCCCTCTAGCCCTGAGGTACCGGAACAGCGATCTATGTACAACCGTCATAATTTTGAAAACATCATAAACAACTATATTTATGACGATGATGGATTCACTAATCATTGAACTATGAAAAATTTGGGAATGTATGTTACATTGTAGAAATAATAAAAATTATTATGCAACTGTAAGAATTTTTATTGAAATATTTAACGTTTGCAGAAAATTATTTATTCTCATCTACAGAAAAACACATTTAAATAAATTTATGCTTTTTTATTCTAGAGTAATTCTTAGAGAAATTCTATCAATTCTTTTATTTAATATAATGTATATTTTATTAAGTTTCCAATAGTAATATTCTTATACATACAGATAAAAATATTTTATGGTGAAGTATGAAAAATTAAGCCCGAGCATCTTCTTCCATTCCGACCATAAAAGAACACAAACAAAAATACGATTAACCGCCTTTCATCGTATTATGTATTTGTCGATACATATTTAATTTGTTTAGGTATATTTGCCTCAGTTGTATTGTACTGCTCGCCGTTTTTCAACGGACTCAAGTGCAGTATGCTAATGCACCAGGGAAATGTTTCTCCTCCACAGAATATACCATGCATAGAGCATGAGATTACAGTATGACAATGAGATTAAAACAGAATTCGTATCACTCCTCGTACCCTGCGACCGAACTACACGGTATAGTAGGAATAAATGGACTATAAAAGAAAAAAACAACATCGTGCACCGGGATGTTACAACACTCCTTCCAGGCAAAGATGTTCTCTCCGTCATGAAGTTATGGAAATTTTTACAACACCGTTTTTATTTCACGACCTGTTTGTCTTATTCTTGTAGTCCGCATAGTTTACTGGAATAATCTTAGATCTGGCAGCATTAGAAACCGGTCATCGCACTGAAGAGTAAACGTCGTCTGGCCTTGCCCCTAGCATTTTAAGATTGCCAAGGATGAGATGTTTCATTTCATATTGCAGTGTAATTTTAAAAATAACGGCAGGATTGTCGGCTCTTTATTTATTAACCGTTCTGAGTATAACAGCTTCTTTTAAAGATAGATAATTAAAATTGTCCTGCAGTAAATATGAACAATTATACCACGTCCACTTGGTAATTAAATACATAACTTCTTCTCCATATTTTGAAAATAAATAAAACTAACATAAATTCAAGGATGTTCGTAGACTAATTTAAAGAATAAATCATGTGAAGTTTCAAACTTTTAATTCACAGCGTTGCGAGGCGGGCCAATTTTTTCATGAAAGTAGCGGAACGCTCGATTCAGCGGCAAAAACAAAAACATCAACTAAATTTAAAGCGAACTAACAAAATATGAAAGAAGTAAGTCACATTATGAATAATTAATTATATCAAGCAAGAAGTAAAGCCCAGAAAAGACAAACAAAGGAAATTAGGATGTAACAATAGAAAATGCTTGGTGAGCTTTGAAATTGCCATTATTACATAAGTATTTCCGTAGGACACGGTGTATTATTTACATAAATCTGTTATCATACCAGAAAATAAATCGTCTCTTTTTAAAGGTCATCAAGAATTATAGTGCATATTCAAAATATTATTCTTGCCCATTCAATGTCAAATTTTATGTGTTTAAAAAATAATTCGGATACAAAATTGAGATTGTGTTTCTGAAGGAAAAACTCAAGGTTCGTCAGGACACGTAAAAGACACCTTTCCACGTTACCCTCGTGGAAAATTAATCTGCCGTGTGATAAGGCTTCAACTTACAATTAAGGGTCAAGTCGGTAAGTTCAAGTTAGTATCGGTGTTGTCTTTGTCTTCCTTGTTAATTTTCGCTGAAGGCCCTGTTGAGACAGGAAGTTGGCCAAATTGAATCTATTATTCTAATTCGTACGCTGCCATTAACGATTATCCCGACCCCTTTGAACTTTAATATTGTTTGTTGTCAAGTCGTTAATTTTCAGGGCAGGCCGATAACCCAATTTTGACCGGCCTGACTCATAGGTTCTCGTACATTCTTGATGTTTGACTGTAAAAACGAAATCGTTCTACAATTCATTGCAATAATCATGAAGGAAAAATCATGAGAAGGATTGTCCGATTACAAATATTAAATAAATTTAATATAATCGTTAATAATTACATTATATTATGGCCAGAATTTTGGTTTGAACCGTTTAAACGGCTACAATTTTCTCATAATTCAATATAGAAAGACTGAAAAAAATATCAAAGCTAAAAATTGACACGTGCAAATCAAGACGACTAATTAATTTATATTTTGAATAATTTTTTATTAAATTTAAAAAAATTACTATCAAAATAATCAATCCAAACTTAAGAACAATTATTTTTAATTATACATTTTATTACTTAATTTATTGTGTCATGTTAAACAATTTTTATACAAGAAAAAAATCATTTTTTGATAGTTGGTTAATTTATTAACTTCTTATATTTTAAGATTTTTTTGTAAGGTCTTTTGTTAATATTTTATCATAATCGATACTAATATATTATTTCATATAAATTTATATTCAGTATGATATTTCCGTATTCTTGGTTAAGTTGATACCTTTTCGTTAATAATGTATGTTTAAGAAAAAATTCCAAGGAAACACTTATAAGGCCGTTATCGCTTTGAAGTGGTTTGGCACCATGTCAACAATGACTTTGAATCATTTAGGTTTATCATGAAAAAGTTGTTAAAATTTGAATTAAGCATAGT
Source organism: Cimex lectularius (assembly GCF_000648675.2). Taxonomy (NCBI): domain Eukaryota; kingdom Metazoa; phylum Arthropoda; class Insecta; order Hemiptera; family Cimicidae; genus Cimex; species Cimex lectularius. Next base: position 331,427 of record NW_019392917.1, on the reverse strand, counting down.
TACATATTGGAACAATTTAATACAGTCATAAATTTAAAAAGAAGTTGTATATAATTACTAGCAGTTTTTTTTTCTGTTCAGTGTATTTATTTCGTTTGTGGTAAATAAATATATCAGGAGTAATATTTTGTCTTTATATCTAATTCATCGATTTAGTGTAGATTTAATCTGTCAATCAAATGGCAGAATGTTGACAAGACGATTTCACTAGGATAGGTATTGACCTTGTAATAATTATTTAACAACCACTATTTATATCGATTATTTATCTTCTTAAAGTAAATTAAAATATTTCACGCCAATAAGGAAAATATTTATAGTACAACAAATAATGTTAAAACAACATTTGTTGAGTTCGAATCGGCGTAGTTTATAGGGAATTGTTTGCTTTATTTCCTTCTTTATTTATTTTTACTTCTTTAAAGTAATTACAATTATTTGGAGATCGTGAGATGCGGTCTGGTGTGACATAGGTTTTAGAAAAATATTTTCTTTATCTTGCCTACGTTTCGAACTTTATTGAGATCATCTTCAGGGCTGTAACACCGAAAACAAACATTTTGAGCCCTGAAGATGATCTCAGTAAAGATCGAAAAGTTGACACGATTAGGAAAATGTTTTTCTAAAACCTACGTCACACCAGCATCTCACGATCTCCAAATAATCATTAACAACGGTCACTAAACACTACATGTAATTACAATGGTTAAAATAGCGGTAAAAACAGAATAAAAACATGTGAGAAGAACTCACCCAGAGGTGAGGCTACTGAAGACTAAAGTAATGATCAATAAAGGAAAGGGTTGAATTTATCATTTCATTCTTCACTTGTCTTCATCACCAATATGTATGGCACCACGTGACAGACTACGAGGAGAATTGTCTGGGTTTGTTAGTGGAAGTGGATAAAGGACGAAGGAATTGCGATGTGTGGAAAGTGATCAACGAAATTTTTTGTTATACGCTTTCGCTACTTCTAGAGCAAAGGGAATGATTAGGTGTTGATGAAGGGTGAATATTTCCTAGGTAAGGCTTAACAATTTTTCTTACGTTTTTTTATTGTAATTTTGGAGTGCGTTGGGGTTTAGAAGGCTTGACTTGTAGAGTTGGTCAACAAAGTCCACATAGGTATGAGAACCATGGTGTGTATCTCTTCTAGATATGTAGATCGTCAGTCGAGTAGAGACGATAACAGTTTGTAACGTCTGTTTGATTCGTTTTGTTTTAGTATTGCATGCGGGTTCCAAATAACTAGTTTGTCCAGGTGGTCACAAGTAACGTAATTGTTCGACAAGGCGTAGTAAAATCCCGTTGAAGTAAATAGGCGGTAGTGTCATACGTCTGAGTGTGAAGTTGATATATTGGCTCTTCGTTGCATTTATGACGTCGAAACACAGCAAATAGTTTTGAAGGTTTCTTTGCGGCGACTTGATCTTTATGTGGAGAAACGATTACCGCATCGTCAAAAAAGTGGAGAGAATTATTTCTGGATAAAATTATCTGAATGATGTGAATGGTTATCATGTAAAGGAGAGGTTCAAGAATGCTCCCTGTGGGACGCCAGCTTGGACAGGTCGGAGGATATCGTTGTGCCCGTCTGAATATGAAGTAATGTCCAGACAGGTATGATTTTAATAAGATTAGGTAGTAGGTACTTGGTAGGATGCCCTTCAGATTCCACATGAGGTCCGGATCCAAAGGCTTGATCAGTGTCAGGGCACACCCGGACTGCAATGTTCAAGGCATGTTTATTAAGTCATTAAATTATTATTAAAACTCTAATTTGGAACTCACACATCAACCGGGAGGTGAAAATCTAAAAATCGGTTAAATCACTAACTGTTTCGAGGTTTTTTCGTATTTTAGATGTTCCACTAGATTCAGAAAGTTGTTTACGTATTCGACCCAATTTTTGGAGCGATAAGTATCTGAGACCTAGTTGAAACAGCCGAATATATACTCGTAACTCACACATCAACCGGTAGGTGAAAATCTAAAAACTGATTAAAACGCTTACTTTTTCGAAGTTGTTTGGTATTCAGGAGTTCATTGGAGGAGACCCAAGTAATGTACGTGTTCGACAGGGTTTAGTGAAATAGTGTTGTATTAAAAAGGCGTTAGTGTAATCCATAGCGCTAATGAAGTTAATGAATTGGCTATTCGTAGTTATTTGATTTTTACATTTTTTGGGATATATGTTGAGGCATGACAATTGGCTTTGAACGTTGGCAAGGAAAGGAATGCCTAAAGCGGGGAGCACACCCGTTGCAACTTTACGTGACGCTACCCGATGCTACCCGACGCCTTGTGTCGTTTTGGTAAGGTGTGCACATCTATGCGACATCAAGCGCACGTCACGCGATCACAATAATCAGTATCACAATCGCAACGCCTCTTTTGTTCTTAATGCATTATTTTGAGCAAAATCATGTAATAAATTGTTAGTTAAATTTTATGAGCACAACATGTAATAAATTGTTTGTTTAACTTAATTGTTTTAAAGAAAGTTATTCCGGTGTGTTGATCAATTTTCTTCCTAACCATGATAATTAAATAATTTTTATAAAAACTTATGAATTTTTGATCTCGTTTAATTTGGTTTATATTAAAATAAGAATGTTCTAATTAATATAACGACAAAATTACATGAAATAAACTATAAAAAATGTGAGCGTCCTGTTCTGTCGCTTCTTGACGAAAATGGTGTAATTTTATGAGCNTCTTTATCGTGCCAACGTTTCGATCTTTATTGAGAAGATGATCCCTGAAGATGATCTCAATAAAGATCGAAACGTTGGCACGATAAAGAAAATGTTTCACTGAAACCTACATCACACCAGATCGCATCTCACGATTTCTGAATAATTTTCTACCAAACCATTAAACTTAATTTAAAAAAAAATGAATGAATTTTTGATCCCGGTTAATTTGGTTTATATTAAAAAAAATGCTGTAATTAATATAACGACAATAGTACATATAGTTTGAAAAAATATGAGTGTCCTGTTCTTTTGTCTTCGACTGTACTCGACGCTACTGACGAAAGTCTGGACAGTGGGGATCGCAGAGCGTAGAGTATGGTAGCGTTGCGTAGCATCGGCATAGCAGATGTGCATGGAGGTAATACAATCTTATGGAAAATTGGACTGTGAATTTGCGTCAGGTAGCATCGGGTAGCGTCGCATAGCGTTGCATCGGGTGTGTTCCCGGTTTAAGTAATGTGAGGGAAAGTGAAGAGGATTATTTCTGTGAAGATAGAGGTGTCATTAGTGTATATCTGTATAGCGGAGGTCAGAGAATTGTCCTTTATGTGGCGCCAGCTTCGATAAGATACAGAACAAAACATCGCCGTTTCCTAAAAATACAATGACAATTTTACCGAATATTTTTTACAAATCCCAATCCTTAAATACGTTTATTTAAATGAAAGTTAATTAATTACTTAATAAATTTGTTCAATATTTGTTTGTTGATAAAAATTGTCGCCCGTAGGGTGTGGGCTTGCCTGCTGATACACCCACGATATTCTAAACACGTATCTGCTTTATAAATATAGAATTTCAACGAAAATACGCGAAGATCATAGTTGCCAGCTGAGATGAAATTCTTTGATGATTTTATAATGTCAGAAAGACAGGTTGCTTTTGATAAGAAAGGACATTAAATCAATGGATTTATTGACCCTGTCCTGATAATGATTGATTAGTAACAAGGTCGTGTTTTATCGATTATTAGTTTTAACACCGTTAATTAAAATATTTTACTCCAATTGTAAAATCCGGCGAGTAAAAATTCCATTTCTAGATCTGAATCTAGCTGTTTATCAGTGATTAATTTAAAAAAATTAAATGTGCTATTTCATTCTATGATGTTCCACATTCACTGCTTCACACACAGTTGTGAAATAAAAAAGTTAAATTAATTAATTTAAAGGTTTTCTTGTATCAACGTAGGTCCATATATAACGTTGGTGGCGGGGCAAAAATTGTTGTTCATTGCGTTGAGTGTACTAACTCATCCAACGCAGTTTTTATATGTTTTGGTAAACGCAAAATTACAACAAATATACTAAAAGCTTTAAATTTTTAAAGTCAAAGTACAATAAATACAATGAAAGATATTCTATCAATGGATTGGACTTGATAGGTATTGTTTATTTTATTTATTCAGAAATCGTGAGATGCGGTCTGGTGTGATGTAGGTTTCAGAAAAACATTTTCTTTATCGTGCCAACGTTTCGATCTTTAGATGATCTCAATAAAGATCGAAACGTTGGCACGATAAAGAAAATGTTTTTCTGAAACCTACATCACACTAGACCGCACATCACGATTTCTGAATAATTATCGATTAACGGACACTAATCACCACACACGTTTATTTTATTATTAAAACGTCATACCATTACTACTATTCACACTGCAAATTACAACATGGAACTGCTATAGTTATTAAAACCCAACAAAAATGGAATAATTGTACACTGAAATGGGCCGATTGAGCCTATTCTCGCAGTCCAGTGGTCCATCTTTTATACTTTACAGTAAATTATCGTGCCCTCGAAAATCACCCAACCGGGTTTTCACAGTCTAGAGTCAGACCTTGGTCTTATCCGTCTTGCCTCCGGGTTCTGTCACTTTTAAACTCGTTTACATACCTTTAACCAAATTTGGTAGAGTATTTGATATTTCACCCTTTATGTCTATTATATAGCAAATTATTTGGGGGTCGATGGGGTATTCAATATTCCGTTATAGACCCACTCACATTCACGCTAATAAATACATTTACTCTCAAAACTATCGCTATTGTATACAATAAAAAACTGTTTCCTCCAAGGATATGAACGGGAGTCCCAGATGCCTCCAGTCAACCATAAACCTGTATAATGGTGAGATCATAGAAGATCAAGTTTACGCCTACACTGATTTCATAAAACATGTTGAATATCTGATTGTGGATGTTTATGACGGAAAAAAGCCATGCTCAAGCCAATTTGGCGTTGCTATGCGCTCTTTATATGGAGCCAAGTAATTGTACCCTTCAATTAGGCTATTTTATACTGATTTTGTGCTGCTTTGGAGAAAGAAACGATCGATTCTGTTAAATATTATCCCCAAATGATTATCATTTAAATGTATTCATTTATGAAGAACGTCTTTAGGTCTATTTCGATACGTTGCAAATGTTATTGCATATGGCGAGGACTCTCAACTACATTATTTGGTTGTAGACATTTGCCGTCCATACAAAATTAAATTTGTCTAATTATCCACTGTGGTTCTATTTTATCAAGTGTTTTAATTCCCACCATTAATTCTGAGCAGATAGGGAATGGAGGAGAATAATTAGCCATTTTTACACTAATAATGCTGAAAACACATTTTAATATAAACTTAAAAATGTCAAAATTTAGTACAATATGAAAAATTATATAATATATACATATATAGAATTTATTCACATTTATACACAATTATGATTTGTGATTAAAACCAACTTGACTAACATAGCTTATTAAGAAATGTACACCTATGAAAAGGGAATATATTTCCTTCTACGATTTGCCCACTTTTGGACAATTCACATAATTATACATACTATGATAATAAACATAGCTACAACGGAGAGTTATATACTAAATTTGGATTTAATATCGCCTTCAGTTACAATCAAGGCAATACAATTAGTATACATGTTCCATGACTAAATCTGGCTCAATTAAAAATGTATAAGGGTAACTGCTTTTGTTGATTACTATTTGTATAATATTTCAAAATAAAATATACTAAAAATTAACGATAAAAACCTATCCGACTGCTCTTGTTCCTCTTCCTCATGTGATTGATCGAAGTATGAAAAAATATTTCCCTATGGAAAATTCTACACTGACAGAGGGGAACAGTTTAGGGACAAGGGATAAAAGCGCGATAGTTGTCGAAAAAGTAAGTCTCAGTAAGCTTGGAGTGCAAAAAATGCAATTTTTTTACGTTTAAGCTCGGGCTCCCTCCAATTTCGCCGTTTTACAGTTCTGTCGTAAGAAAATATATTTCCGAATTGGTAATAGGAATTTTCTGAATGTATTGAATATTTCGAATCGTACAAGTCGGGGCGAAGGCCTTGGTACGGGTGACTGACTATACAATTACTAGCGATACGTTGAGATTTTGCGGGCGTCCTGTCCTTTTAGGCCTGCGGTACATCACGAGGAAGGAAATCCATTTTTTTTCTCTTTTGTCGCCGTATCCTTTCAATAGGACAGGTTCTTCGAGATGCACACGCTCTTAGTGGACAGAACGCCTCAAAAAAGACTAATTATAACGTTTTGGATTGCGACCTAAACGGTCAAAAGCATCTTTTCCAGCTGCCCCAAGATACTTAGTTTTCACTATCCGGTCTCAATCCAAAACAGATCCTACAAACTAAGACTACAATGGCTAGTTAGAAAATATAACAGTGCTTTTGTTATACATATCCATTTAAACATTATTATGCATAATTCTGAAAGATTTTTCAAATACTTTAATGACGTGTGGCAATTGCTATAATACGGAAAATCGCTTGTTATCTTCGATTAAATAGAGCGTTTCTAATAGTAATTTTCCACAGTAAAGAATAACTAACAATACTTGTTTGAAACATTACCAGGATTTTTCTTTAAGTTTCTTAAAAACTTTTTGATTGAACAATCGCTTGCCATGACGTCTATAAAGTTTTCAAGGCAAAAAATTTCATATATTATATATATATAAATAAAAACAAAACAAAAACAAAAAATTCCAAACATATAAATTTATTTCAAAAAAGAAAAATCAAAGATAAAATAGATAAAAAATACATTATACAAAAATAATAACAATAGACTATGTAAAAACTATTGTATTAAAAATAAAAAATATTTTATTTAATCCATATAAAACAAAACTAGCTATACATACATTATACACCGTTAAAGTGATAAGTGATTTTTCGTCTATAAAAATTCTCTACATTGGATGTAATAACAATCCCCTAGGTAACTTTAACACCGCATTGGTCTGACTTAAAACAAAAAACATAACTTTGAACGTCCATTGCATTGATCAAAAATAATCGACACAAAAGGCCAAACTAGAAAGTGATTTTGTTTTCCAAAAGACTAAAAATTATTAGAACCAATTTTTTTTTGTTATTGTAAAAATTTGGTGTAGGAATGTGAAAAGGGGGGGTGCAGTTTGTCTTAAATCATGAACATAACATGCAAGCATTAAAAACTAACAAATAGGGCACCTTTTTTATTGATCTAGACTTATCACATTAAATTAATTATTATTTGAAACGACCTGACTAGTGTCACTTAACTCAGAAACGAAACATTTTTGAATTTTATTTGGACAGAGTGTGCAAGTCAATTTTAAAGTTTTAAACCCAAAATAATAACATGTAAATAATACGCAAGACAATTATAAATTAAATTTATCAACTATTTGGAGTGGAAAATTAAATTACACTTACAATGAACGTTCTGAAATGAATACATTCCGTTTATCATTTACACCAAATTCTTGCTAACTAGAAAAATTTTCACATCAAAAAGGACATCAAAAATTTGTCTAGTGATATTCAAAAATAGAAAAGCCTCCTAAAACTCCTAATATAAAATATATATATGTATATAGATTATACTCTTTTTAGAAATAACAAAATGAGTGATAAAAGGAACACAACCACAAAACAATGTAGTTTACACTAAATTATCTTAATCTAGTTTATAAAATGTTGTCACAGTACAAAAATACTAAAGTACAAATATTCATCTTCATTAATGAAATTAATATTCATATCGTTACGAATATCCCATGCATGATTAACATAGTGCAAAAACTCTTTTAATAAAAAATATATATGTATATTCTCATATATAAATATATATGTATAAAAACGGTCGATTTTTATACACACATATTGGCATATGGGTAAAAGTTAATATAACTAGTTGTTAACAATCACATTGATATAAAGAACATGCAAGAGAGGATAAAGCAGGTTAGACCCTGCCGTTTCTCTACTAACGTAGTCTTACTCGACGCTCACATCCAAAATACAAAATATTATTGAATAACCCTAAAAACTATGCGTGTTTTAAACGCCGTCTATTGAGATACAAAATTACCACTGATTAGAAAAATCATCAAATCAATTTTTTTATTGTATGTATAAATACTACGAAGATGCAGCAAATTTTGTAGACACGTAAAATCAAAAGAGAGGGATTACGATTCCCGTTTTTTTTTTTTTTTTTAATAGAGGCTATCACTAGAAATTTACTTTTGATCTTCGCATATGTACTCACATAATATGTTTTGTAATACAAACTAGCTTCTAAATTGTAAAAGTATTGTAACCGACAGTATAAAAATATTGAAACGAGTTTGTCTACAAAAATGTTATAACAATTTTTTGTTTCTTTTTTTTAATCATTATATATATTTTTTTTATACAAAAAGTAATATAAAATATTCAAACAAAATTAACTATAAAGAAGGCTGAAAAGCCAAATAGCGTTTATAAAATAATACAAAAAGATGAAAAATAAAAATAAAATAAATATTTAAAAAAAATGTTTTATGTACTTTAATACTTTACGTTTTATAGTCAAATGAACAAGAGAAAGAGATATGAACAAAAAAACTATTCAAACTGGTTTTGTACAATGATATAGGGAAATACTGTTCTATTTAAACTCGGGGAAGAACTTTTCAAGGTTTTCGTCTTTCAGATAATGTAAATTATATGTAATTTCGATTTGGGACATTGTAGGGACGCGACAGTTTTTTCTTTTTTTTTAGAAAAACAGCTTAAAATACAATATTAACCGACTGGGTATATAAAAATGTTAAATTTCAGGTACCGAACAATTTGCTAGGATGGTGGTTATAAGAGGTGGACAATTCGCCAGGAGGCATTCATCTCTTTCTATTTACACACAACCGCCGGCCCGCTCAATCACAATGAAACAATGAATCTATACAAAAAACATATTTTCATTTTTGCCGTTTTGTGAAAAAATACGCTATTTACATCGCAACATAGTATCTTTCTTCTTCTTCTTTTTTTTAAGTAATACTATAATCTCACTAAAATAATTGAACTATTTTGCACGGTGAAAAAATAAATTATTTAGTTTTATTTTAAAACTCTAGGTTGTCATCCTCCTCCGAAAAAATCCAAAACGTTTCCCAAATACATATATGTACTGAAATAGTTTAGTTTTAGATCGAGCACAGTAACTCACTTAAAAACAGCTTTATAAAGAATAAATTTGTACAACTGACATTATCAGATTTTCTTTCTTTAAAGAAAGTATTTTAACTTTTTAAACATTTTATACAAAGATAAATAATAACAATATGTTAACTTCTTTTACAAAAAAAACTTAGGTATTAAAATCACAATGAGATTTATATTTGTTGAATTGAATCACAATTGGAAAGATGATAATTACGAGGGCAATAGAAAAAATTTACAAGCGTTACGACATGAATATTATAATGTGGAAATATTGAAATTAGAGAGTAGATCGAATTAGACGGTAGTAGAAATAGATTTTAAAAAACTTTTACTGTGCCATAAAAATGTTTATAGTTTTCCCAGGCCGTTCTGTCGGTGGTCAGAACTACCCTCGTCGGCCATCCTTTCCGGTCATCGGTACTCTTTTGAAACGATTAAAAACCAAAGCATACTTCGTTAAACGTGTGTGTGGGGGGTGTTTCAGTGGAGAAAATCTAGGTGGGGTTCTGATTTTTTGAAGGGCGAGCGTGTTTAGTTGGCGACGAGCAATTGTGGATATTGGTTCGGTGAGTAAGTAGGAAAGTTGGAGAGAGAGTCCAAAAGCTGCTGCGTTTTGTTCTCCTGGGACTGGTTTTGCTGCGGTGCCGGTGGCGTGTTGGGTGGCACCGGATAGTACTGAGACGGCTCGAGGTACGGCATCTTCTGGTACATGTCGCCGTTGTGGTAATTGTCGAAAAGCGACGTCGGCCTGTAGTAAGACGGATACAAATAGTCCTGCTGGTTCACAGAAGGCGAAAGTGATCGCCCGGGGGAACCGCCCTGACCGCTGTGGCTGTGACCTCCGGCCTGCTGCTGCATCGCCCGTTGCTTGATGTAATTTGAAAACTCGGTCGGCGACATCCTAAATCAAACAATACAAATAAAATATAGTGTCCATAAAAACAAATCATCATATAATCAGAAAAAAAAAGCCCATTTGTAAGTATGCCGGGTTCGAATGCAGGGCCGCTGGATTCGAACCCAGGACCTTTATCTTACAGTAATGAGCGCCGTGTCAACGCCTAAACCGTTGCGGCCACGGACGGCCCTATCAGATCATGTTTTATCAATTATCATAATGACTTAAGGGCCTCGGAAAAATCGATGTTGACTTTTAATAAATTAATATTAAAACACAACGAAAAAAACACAACAGCCTAAACATTTTTTAATTCATTCGTGATAAATGTCCACACGTATTTAAATAACTTTTGATGATACTGATAAAATACTTTAAAAGGTCGATGGGTATATTGCGTGCGCGTTGTTCCAGGCTCAAGTATGACTTTTTTCCGAGTTAAGCCATTTTGAATAATAAGACATCTCTATATTACAAATATTAGATTTAAAGTAATTTAAGTAACTGTTGTCTTACAAGACGACTTAACGTCCAACCATCCAAAAATTCACAATAAATTTTTTATACCATTTTCAATTTAAAAACCATAAGATACAGATGGATTCGAACCCAGGATTACTAACAAATACGAGTCGGACTCCCTAAAGATTCGGTCACCGCGGAAAAAAAACTGGACAATTAATATAGTTTATCTCAAGAAATCCTTCAAAAATACCTAAAAATGAGGTGAACAATAACGAAAAAGGCTTTGTTCATCCTAACCATCCTTCTTGTTTATTACAGAAGCTTAATCAGAAAGATAAATTTTATATTACAAGAAAGTAGGTTGGTAAAAAAATTAACTAATGGGGGAGGAACATGACTTAATTTTTAAACTGATTAATTCACTACTTTCGTGGTCCGCTTGACCAATTAATACATGACAATTAATTAAGGTTTTTAGTTGAGATGAAAAAAAGTTAATGGCACGAGAGGGATTCGAACCCACGACCTTCGGCTAGATACGCCGCTGCTCTACCACCTGAGCTATCGTGACCTCGATCCACTCGGACATCAACTCCCCATCTCAACCACACCTTATGAGTTTTCCCTCCTTTTGCCATTTTTCAAATGTCGTGTAATCGGTTTGGATTCTCGACGACAATTAACATTTTACATTTTAAACTGATATTCGAATAAATGACAAAAAATCTCAACAAATTTTGGGCCATTCTGAATTAGTACGTTTTTTTAAATTAATACTTTTAGAGTTTCTGAGTGAAATTTGATGACAATAAAAATTAATGTAATTTGGCAGTTACCGATCATTTTGGCCGGCTTAATTTTAGCAAATTACAATTTCATAAGCTCCTACACCACACTGAGAAAACTCCCAAAAATTAAAGTAGTTCGGTCGTTGCCTATCATTTTGGTCTGCCTAAGTTTGACAAATTGCACGTCCATAACACGACATTGGGAAATCTTACAAAAATTAAAATATTTTATCCATTTCAATAATGCAACTAGATGCCATTAAATTACTATTAAGCATTATATGCTATATAATGCTCCCAAAATTAGGATTTTATAGTTTTATTCTGTAGATAAATGCTATTCAAAATGATAGTGTATCTGTTATTCTATGGATTAAATTAATATTGTATTAATATATTTTTGAAAACAGTTTACTCTTAAATATTACGATATTTTTGTGTAGGTAATATTTGAAGGAATTGTGAATGATTTTTTTTATTATAGCTTCATAAGTTTAACTTTTTTATAATAAAAAGAATATGTTTATTATTTTCTAACGATATTTTATCAAACCGATAACCTACTTAAAAGGAACAATGGGCATATCGCATGTGCCTTATAGAAAAATATTTTTTACGAAGTGGTAAAATGTTTGACGTTAAAAAATAAACTAATTACAGAATCGTAAAAATTACAGTCAAGAAAATGTATAAATTACAAAACCTTGTGATAAAATAAACAACCCTGCACCCAACTTAATCTTATCTAACAAGTAAGTTGTAAGTTTGTGGTAAGATAAAAAGAAACCAGCTCAAACCTGCGAGGAAACGTTATAAAATTATTCAAACAGCCTCGGTTAAACTCTGGTAACAACATCATTAAAAATTCAACGGGATTACTTCACTAGACGCAAACTCCAGACCTCTTCCGGAATTTGGGAAAACGTTACATCGAAACAATTATTAGAATCATCAACGATGTTTTCTCAACGTTCTCTTAAATGAACTTTGGAACTCGAAGTAAAACGCAAGTAAGATAATGTACGTTTATCTTTTATCTAATCGAATTTGTGTTACAATTTTGAAATTAGGACAGACTTGCTCAACAATAGCGCCCACTGGAAAGTAATAAGCCAATTGAATCATGTCGAAAGTTTTCCTAACGGAATTGTAAATTAAATTTCGCCGAGGCGGACAGGTTAAAAAAAAAATCAGCCCATGTTTAATCAAATATGACTTTCACCTTGAGCTATTTAATTACTCCGAGTTATTGCTGTAAATTATCCGTAATTAATTCACTTCAACTTGCACTTGCCTGGCTTTTATAGTCGATGGTAAAATAATCTCGACAAGTTGAAACACTGCACCCTTTATTTAGTTGCCCCTTGCGAAAAGATCATTTTCAGAATCTTTCAATAGCATGTCGTGAATGTTGTGGTTGAAATTTAAATTTAATTACAGCGACCATAAAATAAACCACTTAAGGACGACAAATTGAATTGCAAAAATGTTTAGATCATAGAAACATAAATCATACAGAAGTATGAACATTCGCTACTTGTAATAGGTAATTAAATTTATTTAAAAATATATATTTAGATCATTACCTCAACAAGGAAAATGAGATATGAAGTATAAAGTTCAAAATGTGCAAAAACTACCATTTCATATTTTGACGTAATATACTTATTCTCAGTTTATAAAATTTATTTATGTAATTGTTTTTATTTTTGTTTATTTTAGACATACAACAATATTCAATTCTGAGTATAATCCATTTCGTGGTCCGATTGACCAAATAACTTTTTTCAATTAATTAATTTTACGTAAGGTATTGGTTGAATTGAAAAAGTTAGTGGCACGAGCGGGATTCGAACCCACGACCGTCGGCTAAATACGCCGCTGCTCTACCACTTGAGCTATCGTGACTTCGATCCATTCGGATACCAACTTCCTATCTCAACTTACCTTTCGAATTTTCACATTTTTAAGGTATTTGAAAAACGGCATAAAGGAGGGAAAATTCGAAAGATCGTTGGAATGGGAAGTTGGTGTCCAAGGGGATAGCTCAAGTGGTAGAGCAGCAGCGTATTTAGCCTATGGTCGTGGGTTCTAATCCCGCTCGTGACACTAACTTTTTCATTTCAACCAATACCTTACATAAAGATTAATTAATTGACTGAGTATATTGTCGGCAATTTTTTTAAAAATATGAACTGGGCCAAGTTTAGATGGTTCGCTAAATTAAGCAATTATTCATTTAAGGTAATAATTTTAGCGGTTGGGGGTTGTTGGTGTTTTGAACCACGATTGGTCACCATTAATACAGAAGCAATATGAACACATTTCCACTTATTCGTAAAAATGCAAATAAATTCAATTACTATTCACAGTTGTAGTATTGATTACAAATTAAGCAATATTTGAAGTTTGGTCTCACCTGTTAGCTCGCTTGCTGTTCGTCTTCAGTTTCGTACTGCCGAATTTGGTTTGGGCGAATGTAGCAGTGGTGAAAGTGAGAGGTTGCGTAGTTCTCGGCATGAAGGTGGTGGCCGGGGCTACCGGGCTGGGAGATCCGGGACCCTTGAAGGTGGCCGTCGGTGAGACGTCGGAAGGAAGCGGAGGAGAACCCTTCGGAGAGAGGTTCAAGGCTCCGAGGACAGCGTCGATCGGCCTGAAGCACTGCGCTTCCGGATTGAAGGTCTTGATGACCTCCCGGTCCGCGTTGGCCTCTTCGTGAACGTCGTTCGTCTCGACGTAGAGGATTTTGATAATGCCCTTCTCCCCGATCCTGTAGCTCACTTCACCTGGGTCGACCCAGACGGCGAGATCCTGGGGAAGGTTTTCGAGGATGTCCTGGATCGGGACTCCGCTCTCCTTGGCCGCCCTTTCGAAAACTGCGTCCACAGGGTCTCCAGTCTTTAAGCATCTGAACGCGGAACCTTTCACAGGCTTTTCCGGGTACCAGTGTCCTCTGAACTTTTCTTTAAGTGCTTTTTCAAGCTCCTCCCCGAAAATGTTGACCCTCCGCCTCGGAAGCTTGTTGTAAAGGTATGATATGACGAAATTGAGAGCGATTTGCACCTCTATATGCATGTCGACAGGATTGTCCCAATCGTTTATGAAAGTTGTTGCATAGAACGGGATTATGTGTCCCTTTATCGTTTGGGTTTTATTTTTGAGATCGGACCTTTATTCGGCTTTTTCCAAACCTCAGTCGTCAAGATACTGCTCAAAGCCTGAAACAAACAATAAAATCCTATTACACAAGAGAAACATTATTTTACTACTTAATATACCAAAGCTAGTCATTCCGAATAAATTGTAATCTTTAAAAGACAAAAAACTGTTGACTGTTAAACATGGTGACATGAGGTAATTTTGAGTTTACGATGGGATTTACTTTAATTTTGGGAATTTTTAGGAGTTAGACTCATACAAGATACTAAATGGTTCAAAAATGTTTAAATGTAATAAAAGCGTTAAATGTCGCAATAGGAGAGAAAATATTAGTTCATCCTTGGAAGAAATATCCCGGGGATCTTGACAGAAATCCGACCACAGTTTCTAACCGCAAATCAAACGAACTTTCAGCAGTAGGCTATCTCCGTTAATCGACATGATCGATCAAGAATTATTCAACAGGGCCTGGCCTTGACATTCATTGGCATGATGTTTCCAAACGATACCGGGCCTTTCTGGAATGGACCGTTTAACTCTCATATGGGAGGAAAGCATTTAAAACAAAACCCGTCGGCATTTAAGAATGAAAAACGAGAAGGACGAAATGTTTGGCAACAGGGAGGGCGGATCGATGACGGCCTGGCCTAGTTCGTCTCTCATTTACTTCCACTCGTAAAGCCCAGGCGAAACTAAGCTTGCGACACATCATTCGACGGGTAAAAACACAGTTATAATTGTAAAACAGTTGTAACAATTTTTAATAATTGGCCTCCCTGTTAGATGAGGGCGAGTGACTCCGTTACAGTGGCTTTGCGAGCGCTGAGGACAGATTGATGCCGTGCTTAGACAATAAGCATGCAACCTGTTTCGCATGATTTCTCGTTTCTACCTAAAACCGCAAACCACTTCCTAAAACCTCAGATCTGAGCTAGAAGCTTGTTTTGAAAGAAACGGGATTTACTAAAATGATTATTTGTCTATAACATCGATAAACTGCCTTCGTATATTATCAATAAGCCATAGATGTTATAAAAGTGTCTAAGAAAACAATTGTTACACTTCTCGTGGTTTGACTTACTATTTTCTTCATTGATATATTTTTTATGCAAAAATAACGAGGAGAAGTCTCTCAAAAGGTAACATTCATTACATTTCTACATTTTAAATATTTTTGGTCGATACATTTTTTAGACAAAACAAAGGAAGAAGTCACTCAAAAGGACATTACATTAAAATTCTATATTTTAAATATATTTTTGATATATTTTAAAGCAAAACAAACGGGTTAAATCTCTCAAAAGATAACATTACATTTCTGTATTTTAAATATTTTTTTCTATATTTTTTAGGCAAAAACAAGCAAGCGAAATCTCTCAAAACGATAATATTCCGTTAAATTTCTGTATTTTAAATATTTTTTGGTGTATTTTTTAGGCAAAAAGAAACTAGCGAATCTCTCAAAAGGACAACATTAAGTTAAATTTCTGTATTTTAAATATCTTTTCGTATATTTTTTAAGCAAAAACAAAGGAGAGAAATCTCTCAAAAGGACAACATTACGTTAAATTTTTGTATTTTAATTTTTTTTAAATATTTTTTATGCAAAAAAACAGGATGTGTCTCAGAAAGAAGCATTACAATAAATTTATGCTGTTGTGTATAATTTTTAAGCAAAACAAAAGGAAAAATTTCACTAAAAAGGAAAATATTTCGTCAAATTTCTGTATTTTAAATATTTTTGTGTGGTGATTAGTGACCGTTAGTTAATGATTATTTGGAGATCGTGAAATACGGTCTGGTGTGATGTAGGTTTCAGAAAAACATTTTCTTTATCGTGCCAACGTTTCGATCTTTATTGAGATCATCTTCAGGGCTCGAAGTGTTTGTCTTCTGTGTAATTGTGCCATCCTTGCGTGTCGTGTTGAGAGTGCCAGTTGACTTTTAAATGTTTTTTCTGAAACCTACATCACACCAGACCGCATGTCACGATTTCGGAATAATTATTTTAAATATTTTTTTGTTGATATACTTTTTTGGCAAAACAAACGGGATAAGTCTCTCAAAACGAATCATGACATTAAATTTCTGCATTTTAAATATTTTTTGATATTTTTATGCAAAACAAACAAGACGGGTCTCAAAAAGAAGCATTATATTAAATTTGTGCTTTTGTGTATATTTTTTTAGTCAAAACGAGAGGAAAGAAATCTCTAAAAAGGAAAATATTTTGTCAAATTTCTGTATTTAAAATTTTTTTTTTTTTTGGTCGATATACTTTTTTGGCAAAACAAACGGGACAAGTCTCTCAAAACGAAGCATTATATTAAATTTCTGCATTTTAAATTTTTTTCTATATTTTTTAGGCAAAAACAAAGAGAAGAAATCTCTAAAAAGGAAAATATTTGATCAAATTTCTGTATTTTAAATATTTTATTGTTGATATATTTTTTAGGCAAAACAAACGGGATAAGTCTCTCAAAATGAAGCATTACATTAAATTTCTGCATGTTAAATATTTTTTTGTATATTTTTTAGGCAAAACCAAAAAGAAGCAAACTCTACAAAGGAAAATATTTCGCCAAATTTCTGTATTTAAATTTTTTTATATATCTTTTAGGCAAAACAAACGGGATAAATCTCACAAAACTAAGTCTTTCATATAGGATCAAATCATTTATAAAAACAATTCAGCGTAAATTGTTTTACCCTTCAATTAGTAATACTATGTTTTAAAATATCTATACTACATTGAGTAATCTATTACTTATTATTTTATTATTACATAATAGTTTATACATTTTTGTCAGGCATTAGACGTCATTTTGAATAATCAATAAGCCAGCTTGAATCTAATGTATTCTCCTCATTTGCCCATCACATGGTAATAATTAAATTTTAAATTAAATTCTAAATTACTTGTTACTCATCGGTTAATTGATCCATCTGTTTGCTAGGTAGGTCATGTTTTTTGCGGATATTTTATAAATATTGCATTTTCGCTGAAAATAAAGGAAGATTGCTAATTAAAATTTGTAAACTGCTTTCGATCTGCATCTTCATAATTCAAATTTTTTATGTGCAATTTGTCAGTATTGTGTTCCAGGTTTTAGGTTTTATTGAGGAAATTACAACGCAATCGGAGTCGGTGCAAATGGTTAAGAGTTCTTTAAATCAAGCTCTTTAATAGGGTTAATGAATTGCGACCCTATTCTTGAGAAGAGTGGGCCATGGCTGGGACAAACCCAGCATAATGATGATTCAAATCTACGCCTCGTTTGCGTCGGAACCAGTCTCGGGACAGAACAAAACTAACAAAACGGTCGGAGGACGTTATCGTTTTCAAAATTCCACGAATCCTCCAGACACTCGGCCTTGTGCCCCGTACCGAAAATTTGAACGCGTCCTGGAGGCGGAGACAAAACAGGACGAGATTTACGTATTGAATCACGTCCTTTTTTAACCCGTGACTAACATCGGCGTCAGTTGAACCGTTTGAAAAAGTAACAAACGAAACGATAAAAGGCAATGGGAGCGGTTTAATTTTCTTTTCCTCTTCGGCTTAACTCGTGCCAGCAACAGCTCAAAACAACACGCCGTGCCAAAAAAATGAAACGCCCACGGCGTTTGTCCTATTCCATATCGAGTCTCAAACCTTCAGGATTTCGGAAGAATATAAAAAAAAAACGGATATAATTTAACCTTGCCCTCATAAAACAGAACGAAAAGCTGGTGGGGCGACAATCAGCAAGCTGTATGTGGCAACTGTAGGCGTATTCACCGCCTCGATTAACTGGGTCATCGCAGATCTGTCTTTTGTCGCCCAGAAATACAAACGCCGATGGAATTTTTTCCTATAAACAAATTAGATAATCATCTACGATTTAAACGATCGCTAATTATCATGAATAATGGATAAGAATCCTTCCATTTATACTAACAAAACTGAACGGAGGTATATGATCGAAAGAGATTGTTATATTAAAAAAATAAAAAACAAATCAATTCTCTAAGTAATATTTTCACAAAAGTATATGAATACTTTTTAAAAGGATAGTTCCTACTCACAGTAAGTTGTTTTGCAACAATCCGGATTTCGAGCCTTTTAGCTCATCATCAGGTTGAAGGACTTCTACAACCACGTCTCTCGACATGAATTGCCAAAGTCTGACAACCTGATGATGAGCTAAAAGGCTCGAAATCCGGATTGTTGAAAAACAACTTACTGTGAGTAGGAACTATCCTTTAAAAAGTATTGAACACCACACTCACTCCATCATTTATCATTTCTATTAAAGTATATGAAATTTGAAAAGCATTTTACTTAAATATTTCCCTTGTTTTACCTAACAGTATAATTGTAATTTTCATGAAAAAAATTTTTTTTCCTTATCGTAACTCGACCCTGCACGCAATACTTACTTTAAAAAGTCCTAAAGGCCATATTGCAAAACAGTGATGTGCCCCTAATCTCCAACTAATCATACAATTTTTTAAAAATAATCTTCGGGTTTACTTATTTATAACAGTGAATCGCTGACAACGCTGTCAGACACATTTTGATCTATTAAGCTAGGAAAAACCAAAACCAAATGTTTTAACAATAATTTTCCCGAGTTGAAAATAGACGGGACGGAGAGTTAGTCACCGTCGGTATCCTTATCCCTCTCCTCCCTTGATTGGATCCGTCCCAAATTTAAATCAAACTGCACGGAAGTTTTTAATTGTTGTTGTTCACCAGTGCTGGCACTGTTCCTCATCGTTTAGTGTATTTATAATCGGGATCGGGATTGTTTAAATTATTCAAATATCACGATTAATGAAAAAGGCAAACAGCTGATATATTTGTTTCTTGAGGACAAGTTCTTGTGCGTCAATTAGTGATATTTGTCTTGCTTTGTAAAGTAAATATAATAGCGAAAACAAGCGGACCCAGAGTTGATAAATAAGAAGCATTTATTACGCATTATAAATGGCTGTAGCATCATGCTATTTGCAATGGTTTTTTTATTTTAATGTCAACTCGTTCCAAAAAAAAAAAAAATTGAAAGTAAGTTTTTCACCTAGTTTTCGACAAATTTACACAAAAAAATACGTAGACAAAGGGGTAACCTTGGCCATGTTGACGTTTCGCGGGTTACGCAACCGGCGGAAAGCGTTACACGGATCCGACTCTCTCCGCCGTCCGGTCGACGACGGAGTCCCACGGGATGTCCAGGAAGGTTCCAGAATTAGGCCCCCGGGGTAACCCGAGACCGAGTTGGTAATCGGCCAAAAAGCCGACCATTAGCGCTCCTCAAAGAAAACAGACCAAAACAAAACCGGACCCCTTTCCCAAGGCTCGAGGCGTATTCACCTTGTTTCTTACAAAGATTCAATTAAAGACAAATTACGAGAAAGCCAGTTATGGGAAAGGGACGATAAAGTTCCGGATTTTATTTGTAAATATTGTAATAATTGTAATATATTCATAACTGTAACAAAAGATTTTCAAACAAATATGTCGTGAAATCTGGGTCAGAATGTGCCAAGGGCAACGCTAAAAATCAAACCGATGATCATGCAGGTACCAAATTCTAAAATTGACATCTATCAGATCTGTATTGTATATAAAATAGACAGAGTACAGTAGGACTTGACCTACATACATTTAAAACGATACTATGAAAAACTGCATATTGCATAAATACTGCGAAAATCTAATACCAATGTTTTACAATAATAGTTAAGATATTACAGTCTAACTTTATTATTTTAATATATATTTGTTTTTATAAACACACGTAAAAAAAAGAAAAAATAGTTAATAAATATAAGTTCAGCTTAATTGCCCCTAATCTGTCTGGTATATCAATTTTTCGCTGATTTTGAAAATTTGGCCCTTTTCGAAACTTCACATTCGCCAGTGTAATTTTGCCAATTGTCAACATTGTACAGATAATTGCAGGAAAACTAAAATCGTAAAATTAGTTTGCAAGTCCTTTTAAACATGTTTTAGGGATTTTATAAATTTTTTTTCTGAGGGGGGTGTTTAAATAAGAATTTTAAAAATTCTTTCCTCGATTGCGATCTATAAGGTCTATTATCGACCCTCTATAAATTATGGTCATACTTTGAAAAGTGCATTTTTTCCTATACGCACTTTCCTTGGTGCCTATTCCTGCACCTCTTTTTGGAGGATTTCTAGAATCCGATGCAAATTGAAAATGATCATTCAGAAAACCAGTAGCGTTCTCTTCGCAAAACGCAGCCCCGTAATCTCCCACAAAATATCAGTGGAAGGAATTTCATTTTGAGTGCGCCGAGAGAATCACTAACCTCGGGCGATAATGTAAACATCAAACTGTTGGTTTATAACACGGTTAAACCTATTGTTCCTGTATACCAGTCCATCTCAGAGCCACACTTTTCAGATCTACTTAAACTGCGGGTTGTTAAGAACAAATTCTTGCGCCTTGCCATGTATCTCCAGTAGAAGTTCAAAAATTACCACGTTGCACGAGATCACGAAACGACCTGGATTGGTGAAGAGGTGCATGGGACACCAACTAAATTCTTTTGGATGTTTAAAGTCCCAAAATTCACTATTCGTTCAATCGGTGCTTGATGCTTAACCCAAAACACTAATACCAGCCAAAACGAATTATAGCTAGTTAGTATTTTAGTCGCTTGATGTTTGATTATATCTCTTTATTATTGTACTTATTTATTTTGTTCATTATGAAGTTGTTTATTTAAATATTTTGATATTTATTTGTGCATATATAGTTATTTATAGACGCACTTATTTATCTATTTATATCATTGTTTACTACTACTTTTAAATTGTATTTAGGTATTTATAGTTTAGGTTATACATTTAGTGACATTCCTGAGCATGTTTGTTTTTTGATTAAATAATTTTGCCCAACAATCAATGCCATTCTGTTTTTAAAAATAACGCGGTTCAAATCTACTTCACTGCCGAAGGATGTTATAGCGACCCGGAGCGCTCTACCAGTTAAAATTATTTTGTTTTCTCAGTTGTCAAATGTAAATTGTTTTTGAAAAATAAATTTATATGTCTATCTACCTATCTTTTTGTACAATTGAAGACGCTGTACTGTAACCGAGCTAATGGTTCACATTGTCAAAGGTTATGGG
The DNA here is from genome assembly GCF_000648675.2 of Cimex lectularius. Taxonomy (NCBI): domain Eukaryota; kingdom Metazoa; phylum Arthropoda; class Insecta; order Hemiptera; family Cimicidae; genus Cimex; species Cimex lectularius. The sequence continues at coordinate 309,704 of NW_019392917.1, read as the reverse complement.
CCGATGTCTTTGGTTCCTCTTCGATTTGGCATGTGTCTGTTGCCCATCTACTTTAGAAGTTTGTTAAGAATAGCCTGTGTAGAGGCTATAATTTTCCTCAAATAATTGTTGAAATATTGGATTTCTTTCATACTTGGTGCTTATGGCCAGCGCTTGAATTTTTCTTTCTCGAGCCATTTTTCCAGTTCCAGCTTAATTAAACACACACTCCGGCGGTGGTCTAATAGTCGTTTGGTCCCATTAGTGCGTGGTTTGCCCGTTTTTTGACTATTTGTCAGCCTGTTCATCTGTTTTATACCTTCATGTCCAGGAACCAACTTTAATTAAGGTAATCTTGTTGTGTTTTTCTGTAGCTATTAGGCAATTTAGGCACTCCCAGACAAGTTTGAAGTGAGATGTATACTCATTTAGTCCATCCTTATAGCTGCCTGACTTTAGCGAAATTTTCGTTAACAAAACTTCTTTCATCATTGCTTAACTGCGGAGCATTGGGAAAGCATTTACATAGAAAATATTCAGTTCAATTTTATGTTTATGGGTATTCTTGGAAAACGGGAAAAGAAATTTTTGAAAATATCACGATCAGTTCTACCTTGAATTATATATTAAATTTACGTTTATGAAATTCATAAAAATCAATATGCTTATTCCAGGAATAGACAATTTCCATTTGTTAAATATGAAAGAATTTTGTTGAATTTTTTCGCGGTTATTTTGTCTGGGCTGAAAATTTATTCGTATATTGGATTTTAAAGATCATGCACTGTCTCATTCAATGTGAATCTCATGATACGAGTGTTGCCAAATATATTTTTGTTTATGTATTATTGTATTAATAATTTTTTTAATTTGCAACGTTGCGAAGAAAAATAATTGTACTTATCGTATCAAACCAATCAATTTTTGTATTTGCTTCAGCAAATTTTTGGCCTTCGGCGATTTTCAACTTGTTACCAATTCGTCGGGTTACAATGGGACCAGTTTTGATAAATGTTCGTCGACTCGCCGATACGGTTTGCATTGGGGTTAAATTTCCATTTAAAATCAACCGCACAATAACAATAACGATCGATAAATCCGTTTCGGTGCATTTAATAAGCCAGTATTCCATTTGTGTAAAAATCTAATGTCTCTCGTTATTTTCTCTGTTAAAATTATCTCAATATGCATGATTTTTATGAGGAAAGATCAAAAATGGAAATTTGAGACGCTCGAGCCTCTTTGAACCCAATGAAATTGCTGTGTCAAATCGAAATCGTAAAAATAAATAATGGAATCGACATTTCTAATTAAATCCATTATATTTCGTGGTCCAATTGACCAAATAACTTCTTTCAATTAATTAATCTTTATGTAAGGTATTGGTTGAAATGAACAAGTTAGTGTCACGAGCGGGATTCGAACCCACGACCACGCTAAATACGCCGCTGCTCTACCGCTTGGGCTATTGTGACTTCGATCCACTCGGACACCAACAACCCATTTCAACCTAACTATCGAATTTTCCTTCCTTTTTGCCATTTTTCATTTATAATTAAGTAAAATTAGACATTCCGAAGTTTATGAACGGTTAGTTGAAATGAGATCCTGGTAATGATTTTATGTTCTTAAATGATATGTTCACTGGTTGAGAGATGATCTATAACTATAAACTTAGACTCTTGCCATCTTTGGCCTTCCTAAAAAAATATATAATTTACACGCCAGTGAATTGTTTATTGTTATTGCGAGTCACCTTGCTGGCTAGGCGATAAAAAAAAGCCCGTGTCCCAGCATGTCCTTCTGGCTTTTATCAAAATGGGTTAAAAGGCTTGCGTAAGAAGAGGAGCCGGTGTGTTCAAAGGAAGACGGATTATTCCCAGGCACATTTTCGCCTCTCGGGGCCGGCGCATATTCATCGACAGATGTACGTGTCTGTTTTTTTGTAAATCTGATTAACGCCCCACTGCATAAAACGTCCGACAAATGAATTTTACCGAGATTAGATAAGCCGTTTATGGGCTTGCGACACCTATCTGACAGGTGAGCGTAATGAAAAATTGGATAACTCGTACATACAAAAAACCGCGGCCAACACTGAACACTTTCTTCAGAAATGTGGTCAAAATGACAAAAAAAAATTTACAGGTTGTAATCACAATGAAATTTGCCTCGCATTTTTACAGTACACACATTCATTATCTCACTTTCTCTCTCTTTCTCTCTCTCTCTCTCTCTCTCTCTCTCTCTCTCTCTCTCTCTCTCTCTCTTTATCTACCTATCTATCTTACTCTTTCTTGCTATCCCTTCTGTTTTGTGATTTGTTTACTTAGATTGTTTATTTGCAAAATTCGGCAAAACTACGATTCTTCTAAATATAAAAAAATATAAGATAAGACTTAAATAAACCTACTTACATACTCTTTCTTTACCTCACTCTCCCTCTTTTTCTCTCTTTTCGGACTGTCTATCTGTCTGCCTCTCTCTCTATCTCTAGCGCGTTTATATATTATGATATATCATTTCATTTGCAACATCGGACAACAATTAAAAATTCACCACACATATCCAAACACATATACTTACATATATCCACAGTTTTATACTCGTCCTATTTTATCCTCTCTCTCACTCTCTCTCTCTCTCTCTCTCTCTCTCTCTCTTTATCTACCTATCTATCTTACTCTTTCTTGCTATCCCTTCTGTTTTGTGATTTGTTTACTTAGATTGTTTATTTGCAAAATTCGGCAAAACTACGATTCTTCTAAATATAAAAAAATATAAGATAAGACTTAAATAAACCTACTTACATACTCTTTCTTTACCTCACTCTCCCTCTTTTTCTCTCTTTTCGGACTGTCTATCTGTCTGCCTCTCTCTCTCACTCTTTCTCTCACTATCTCTAGCGCGTTTATATATTATGATCTATCATTTCATTTGCAACATCGGACAGCAATTAAAAATTCACCAAACATAACCAAATATAGATACTTACATATAGCCACAGTTTTATACTCGTCCTATTTTGTCCTCTCTCTTTCTCTCTCTCTCTCTCTCTCTCTCTCTCTCTCTCTCTCTCTTTCTCTCTCTTTCTTTCTCTCTCTCCTCTCTCTCTCTCTCTATCTCTCTATCTATCTTTCTCTATCTCTCTCTCTCTCTATCTCTCTATCTATCTTTCTCTATCTATCTCTCTCTCTCTCTCTATCTCTCTATCTATCTTTCTCTATCTCTCTCTTTATCTAAATATTTATTTTACTCTTTCTTGCTATCTCTTCTTTTTGTCTTTTGTTTACTTCGACTTGTTTATTTGCGAAGTCCAAAAGTAAATGATATGACTAGAATAAACAGACTTACAGTCTCTTTCTCTAACTCATTCTCCCCTTTCTTCTCTCTCTCACCCTCGCTCCCTCCTTTTCTTTCTTTTCTTGTTGCTCTGTCTGTCTGACTCTCTCTCTTTCTCTCTCTTCTCATTTTCCTCTGTCTGGCAGGCAGTCTATCTCTCCCTTTTTCTCTCCTCTCCCTCTCTCTCTTTCGCTCCGTCTCTCTCCCTTTTTCATCTGCTCTTTTTTTGTGGGTTTGTTTACTTCGATTTGTTTTGTTTGTAGTGAATCCCAAATGTTCCAAAATATAAGATATGACTTGAAAAGATAAACAAGCAGACTCTCCCATTCTTTCACTTACCTACACTTTCCCTCTTCTCCTTTTTCTCTCCGTAATTATCTCTTTTATTCTAAATGATATAGAGTCAATTAAATAATTTAATGTGAAAGAGCTAACTGCTAAAATGGTAAAATTAGTAAAAAAACAGCTATATGATTTTTTCCTTCATCAGCAGTGTACCTCTCGAGATTTAGTCACATCGTGGTTGTTGCTGGACGCGTTTTACCAAGGGCAACAGCGAGAATGAGAGGACCGCCAACTTGACCACATTGCTAGCAACTGGAAACTGGCAGAAAATAAACAAAAATCGAATTTAAATTTAGAAGCTCCTGACATGAAGATGATCGGTAATGATTAAACTGCTGACATGAAGAACGTAGATGAATGCTCGATTTTTGTGCGTTCTTTGCGATATTTCTCTGATCAGCGAATTGACCTACGTTTTACTAGCGAGAATAGTTGAGAATTCAGAAATCTTACGCCAGAAAATTATTATCAGATCGGACAAAATAAAATTTGTCTAAGGGGCTGTTTAGGAAAGGAAGGCGGACAGGTAAGAAAGACCTCCGGAGAACTGAAGACAACCGTGAGCCTTCATTTCTTGTGACATCTGGACAAAAAAGTGCGGCTTCAACGGTTGGAAAAGCAGCTTTTTATCGCTTATTGATATTTTGCGTAACAAAGCCTTTCAATGCTTATGCAACCCCGAGCTTATCGGATTCTCACATCAGATGTTTTTTTCCATCGATCACTTTCAGTTAAAATTTACATTTCACCTTCATTACCCTTATCAATGTAAATATAATAAACATTTTGGGTTTGTACAAAAACTCATATGAAGACAAAGGCATAAGGAATTTTAAAGAAAAGACAGTTTGAGAAATGAGTCTGGCAATTAACAGTATATTGCTCCCAACAAGTTTAAATGTTTGTAAACAGCCTATTAGATGGTAATAAAATTGGATAATAGCCCATAAGTGAACTTTAAACGGTAAATTTGAAAAATCATCGCCGTGTAAATTTCCTGTTTTGTTAATTAATAGTATGACTAATTTTAATTTTAAATTAGATGCACGTCAGGAGAAATTAAGGGGTTTTTTTGAGCGTGGAAAGAATATATTAGTACATTTAATCATATAATTGTTCCTGTTCTAATTTATTTATTTTTAATATATTTTTTATATCTTGTAGGTTTAAAATAAACCTAATTTTAATTTTTAAATTAAACCTGCACCGGAAACTTTCTGCATGTTGTTTCTCTTGTTTTATTACCTATGGATTTTTGGTATAGATGAGACATTGCCATGATGGAATTTTTTTGCATTGGTGAAGGAAAATTATATTTTGGTCATGTTCAAAATTGTCTTGTTTGAATATATTTTTAACAATGGTTGTCGATGTTTTGAATCACAGAACGGCGAGTCACGGTCCGTTGCTCCTCGCTTTTAAAAAAAGTCGGTTAAGGCTAGAGAGCCGAGTTGTTACCAACCGAAACGCTGATTTGCCATTAATTACGCGACCTCAAGCCTCCCAGGAGAATGGCCGAGGAAGGAAAATTTGTCGCCAAAGCACTAGCAATTGGCTGGCAGAGTGCGTGCCATTTTGCGCCTCCACGTGGCCCGATGTTTTAATCTCGACTTCCTCTCACTAACTGGAGGCAGTTAGGGCTCAACGAGGGAATTAAGCGGACGACACCTCGTTCACGACAAACAGTAATTTTGAAATGAAATATTTGCGCCGGATGATGAAAGAGGGACGTAGGGATATCTCGACGATAACGACAACGGTTGGGGGAGATTATCGTTTTTGTCTAGCTTCTTGACGACGTCTAGGCTAACATCCATTCTTCCAAAGACAATTGAAGAATTATTCCACAGCCTTAAGAAGCCAAGGCGATGGGAATTTTGTCAGTGAAAGTGGACCCTACATGGAAATAATTGTTCATTTTCAGTAAAAGAACGATATTTGGAATTAAAGTTTATGATAGATGTTGGTCCGGAAGTCGTTGAACCCATGCTCAACCGGCAGTGTTATTGGGTCCGTCTTCACACGCGGGTTTGTCGAACAACTCAAAAACAACGCACCTCACTGAATGCCGAAGCTCGTTTGATAAATTATGACTGACCCTACAAATGATTCAATGTCGGTTTATCATAATTAGAATTCAGTTAAGTAAAAATGAAGAGATTATATATTAAATGAAGTTAAGCTTTTTATCAGGTATGATGACAATTAGAAAGAAAACATCTAGCTCTTTCCCCGCGCTTTCTCAGGAAAAAAAATGCTATGCTCTGGCTATATTTTAATTTTCATTGTACTTGTTAAAACCATAGACTTCAGAATTGTAACTGGATGATTCATAATTGTTCAGTTTTTTTAAAAATCAGGGGTGATGACAATTAGAAAGAAAACATACAGTACTTTCGTCGTCCTTTCTCAGGAAAAAGTCTTCAAAGCCATATGCTCTTATGGTTAAATTTTAATTTTCATTGTACTTAGAACCATAGACTTCAGAATTTTAACTAGATGATTCATCATTTTTAAGCTTGTTGATCAGAGATGATGAAAATTACAAAAAAAACATTCAGCTCTTTCGTCGCGCTTTCTCAGGAAAAAGTCTTCAAAACCATCTGCTCTTATGGTTACATTTGAATTTTAATTGTACTTAGAACCATAGACTTCAGAATGGTAACTAGATGATTCATAATTGTTCAGTTTCTTTTATATCAGGGATGATGACAATTAGAAAGAAAACATTCAGCTCTTTCTCAGAAAAAGTCTTGAAAGCCATCTGCTCTTATGGTTTAACTTTAATTTCTTTAGACCCATAGACTTCAGAATTGTAACAAGATGATTCATAATTGTTAAGCTTTTTTAAAAACAATAATTCTAGTGTGGTATAAAGTTCCTGATACAGGGGAAAGCAGAAGTAACAGTTTTTTCTTCTAATTGGTCTCATCCCTGATCTGTCTTCTCATCATTAACTAAAAAGGAGATAGATTAAGAAAAACTTAGGACGGTTTATCACAGGGATTCGCATTTTTAACTGCATGCCGTTAGCTATCTATAATTTCTCAATTTAATGAGTTGCCATAAGTGGTTCCAACACTTCAATTTCATTTCAAACTTCAAGAGCACCACGGCCAACCCATATTTGCTTGAGGTATGAAGTCATGAGAAATTAAACGCATAAACAAATCAGGGTTTTATAGTTTTAAAAAAATAATTGGGTTTGCTTTTTTTTACAATAAAAGCGTCGATCTAATTAAACTCGATATCGGAGTCCAAAGAGCCCGACGACTCAGGGTTTTTTGATGTTAATTTTCCGCTCGCGTTTCAACAAATTAACACAATCCGCCATGTGCAAACACTGTCAAACCTGATAAGATACCCGGCCGCTTCGTACCACTCGGCATCCTACGGCAAAAGGAAATTTCAATCAGAAATAATTAAAACTCCTGTTAAGATAAAAATTATAATGGCGACCTGAGACGAAAGAAGAACTCGATCAAAATTGTATTACCTAATCGAAACTCTTATATTGTAAAAAGAAGGAAAAGACATATTCTTAGTTGAGATCACGTTTCGGCAGAACGTGCACGTAGATCCGACTATATATTTCTTTTTTAAATAAAAATCATATTATAAACATTTTCTTATGACTAAGAGCTTTCATCATCTGTACATTCTGTTTGTTAGCAGAACACTAACAGGATTGATAACGATAGTCATTATCATAGTAATAGTCGTTTATTTTTAAAAAAAGTTTGCAATGAACATATTGTCATTGTTAGTAATTTCTAAGTTTAAACGACACAAATTAAACTGTCCGATCTTATCGTGATAATCGCCAACTTCACATAGAAAATATGTCAATTCAATTTGTTTACGCCAGCTCACCGTAGTCCCAAGGCATGGAACGAATTTACCCGTATTATAAAAAATACGTACATAAAAATCAAACAACTGACATATAACGTCTTCACCGTGTTATACAATACAGTTCAATTACGACTAATAAAACTTTCAGGTTTTACCGGAACATGGTCACTTATGACCTATGAGCCAGGTCCGGAAATGATTGCTTGAAAGGTTATTGGGGTAAGACGTCAATGACCAGTTTCCTTTTTTAATATTAAAACAAGCCTGTAACGTCTGAAATTCAATTTCATCGGTTTTCTTCTTTCCGCGACTTTTAAGGTGAATATTACCTGATACTAAACCGTCTATATCGTTATATGAGCCAATTAGATACAGTTCGACTGGGACAAACCAGTCGAGCAGGCCTTCTTCACCGGACAATTGGATCCCGGCCCAAAATGCAAACTGGATCTTGTACAAGTATTAGAAAGTCCGGAAAAAAGTAAAAACTGATTGTGATAATTTAAAAACAAAAACAAAAACAAATACCGGTTTAGTGTTGAAAGAAGCTAATAAAATACAATGAATCTTCAAAAAGAAACAGTTTATTATTCATGTTTCAAGCGTTTGTCCTAATAACTCTAATCTTTTACAAGCTACAATTTACTTCGTAAAAAAATAGAAAAAGCCTATTTCTCTTATTTACGCCATTGCTATATTACAGACTCATCTGAATTACAGCTATTTTAGAAAAGGTAATTGCCAAAATCGGACATGTTTCGACAAGAGGAGATCCTTAGACCGTCTTTAAGGAGTGTTCTGACATTTATTTTTTTGTTTAAGCCTTGGTCTCGTTTGTCCTCAAATCTTTTAACAGTTTCTTCTCAAATAACTTTCTGCCGTGTAAGTTCGGTGTAAAACAGTCAAAAGGTTTTATCAAAAACTAAATTGTAAATAAATGTCTCGTATTAAAAAAAAAAATCAGAAAACATAAAACCTACAGCTAGTTGAGTACGCAAAGCCAGAATAAGAAAATAATTTGCGTTACGTCTATCGATGATCACACGATGAAAATCTTGCCGATGATAAAGCAAAAAGTCGTTAAAACACTTTTACATAATAATTTCTTCGTTTACTCTTTGATCAGAAGATCTTAAGTAAACAAAGAAGTTGAAGGCCGCTTGGATCCGGTTTGTTGGTTGAATAGCGTACATGTGCGTGACATTTTTTTTTTACTACCAGGATTTAATGCGTATCTTAGCAGGAAAATGTTCAGCAAGACTGTTTGGCCAAAGAAAAAATCGGTAATGAGATTAAAATTGGTCGGATGGAGCAACCTTCATTTTTATACAAAATTTCTTGTCAACCTTTGTAATAATGATGAAACTTTTATAAAACGCAGGAAAACAACTAACTATTTAATACTATACCGTATAAATTTTATGACAAAAGTATATAAGAAATTGGAGAAGTGAAAGTTTCTTGTATGTCGTACCTAGGCTAATAGCGTTTCTTCTTCATGACGTGGTATTGCTTTTTTCCGTTTCCTGGCACGAAATAGACAGCGAGACTGTACGGACGACATTCAATGTATATTGTCTAGAATGTGGTTCATTTATGTTTTTATCTTTGACGCGAATCGTTAATACATTTTTTTTAAATTTCATGTATATTTTCTCGCGAATCCAATAGTTCTTTCAATTTTCAACGATTTTGAAATGACCAGGGGATGTCAATAGCTATTGACTAGCTAAAATTTCAGCCCCCACATTCTTTCCTATTATGTACAATTCACTCAAGTAGGGTGGTGCATGATATTCTTCCATCATCACTTATCATATTATTGATCTACCATAATCTCCTTCACACTAAAAATTCACGCTAATGCATTCATTTATCTATACAAAACAAGATAGCTATTAAACACTATATACAATAAAACAGCCCCTCCTCGAAAAATTTGAGTCCTACACGCTCTTCATAAAGAGCCAAGGAATGACACCATCCAGTTAAATCGATCACCCTTTCACTACTAGCCCGATACCAAAAGTATCAGTGTGTCAACCTCGTGTGGCTATTCTTAAACGGGCGAGGAGTGAGGATGATCCCTGTTGTAAGAATCAGATCCTCCGAGGGTCGCCGATGGGAGATGGATCTGTTCATAATTTTTTTTTATGTACCTACATATATATTGAGCGTTTTAATTTATCATTCTTATGAGAGTGACAAGTGATAATTTTTTTCAATTTATTTAGGTTTTGGTTGAGATAAAAAAATCAGTTCACAAGCAGGATTCGAACCCACGACCTTCAGCTAAATAAGGCGCTGCTGTATCACTTGAGCTATCGTGACTTCGATCAACTTGGACACCGACTTCCCAATTTAAAAATTTATATTTATTTTTATTCTCTGCTATAAAAACGTTTTGATCACAACTAAAGCTATTACCAGAAAGGGAAATAGGCAAGGATGAGACGATCTAACGACCGCTGGAAGCTAATTGAATGGGGAAATATTGAGCGATTTTATTTATCATTCTTATGAGAGTGACAAGTGATAATTTTTTTCGATTTATTTAGGTTTTGGTTGAGATAAAAAAAATCAGTTCACAAGCAGGATTCGAACCCACGACCTTCGGCTAAATAAGGCGCTGCTCTATCACTTGAGCTATCGTGACTTCGATCCACTTGGACACCGACTTCCCAACTCAAAAATTTATTTTTATTTTTATTCTCTAAAAACGTTTTGATCCGACTAAAGCTGTTACCAAAAAGGGAAATAGGCAAGGATGAGACGATCTAACGACCGCTGGAAGCTAATTGAATGGGGAACTTTTGAGGAAATTTGCAAGGATCTAGGGGGGTTTGTAATTATTAACAGTTACCATCCCAATATTTTCATAAAATTTCAAATTTCAACTATTTTGTTTTTTTCTGAATTTTTCGTGCAGAACTTTTTCATCAATTCTGCAATATACATAAATTTTCTTACAGCAAATTTAACGCTCTCACAGGTTGCACAAACTGGACTTTTCTAAAATTAAATAATTCTGAAGTTTCTAAACAATTTAGTAGACCTAAGTTGATTAAAAAATAGGTCCACTCGGACTCTAATTTCCCATCTCAACCCCACCTTTTGAATTTTCCATCCTTTTCAAATGTCGTTCAATCTATTTGATTCTCTTGAGCCGAAAGTCGTGGGTTCGAATCCCGCTTGTAACACTGACTTTTTTATCTCAACCAAAACCTTAATAAATTAAAAATAATTTATTTGGTCAAGCGGACCACGAAACCTAATAAAAAGTGACAATTTTGTTGCAAGCAATGATAAAGAAGATGTTTTCTTTATACATGTAATTTGTAAATAGTTTGTATAAATTTCTGTAATTTTCTGTGGTTTCTTAATCTAAGTTGTAACATATACAATAATTTTTTAGAATAAACGTTATTATTACTCCATATATTTAATAAGGCTAATATTTGAGGACTGTCCGTGATCGTTCATAAACTTTCCAAGGACTCGACATACAAATCGTGACAGTAAAGATTTATTAGAAATATCATAACGACTCTTGTAACGTTACTTATGTAATATCAAGAAATATTTTGCAATTACTATCCTAGAAATTCGATTTATAACAAGTAAAACGAAACAGTTTTGTGTTTTTCGATCCGCCCTCGTTTCAGGACAGGGCAATTTGGGCGCGGATGAGATATGATTTAATTATGTTTTTATATGTATCAAAATTCCATTTTGGGCGTGTGCCTTCGAGGGTTCAACGCCAAAATTGCACCTGATTCCGAAGGCGCGCCTAAAAATATTGCGACAGACGCCCCGCCCTCTGCCAGTTCCGATCTGAGATCTCGGCCTCGCGGCCGTGAAAGACGAATGGCTAGCTTATTAAAAATTCACTATCGCCCCAATTTTAAACGACCGGCTATGCAACAATGCTCTATTGCAAAAATGCAACGCAATCTAATTTCTAATTTTTTAATTGCAACGGTTCAAATTCGGCCGGTTGAATTTATCCTTTTCCTGGTCATGAACTCATGAATATTTACATCCTCGTGTATGAATGTATTACAACACAGATTAACAGACCCTCGCCGATTTATTACAGAAAAAAATCCCATTAATTTACGATGTTTTAACGACCGAGATGACTGATGAATCGAAGTCAGCAAGGCCATTGTCGTTGACGTTGTGCCGAAGAATAAAATAAATATTATCAATTTTCACCTAATAACAACAACCGTTAAGTGTAATCGGACTTGATTCATCGCGAATTATCGGCAATAATTAAAATTATAGTATCGTGAACGATCATCGGTTTAAAATGTTGTAAAGACACTGTGTGCTGTTTACACAAGGGTTGAAACTGTGTGTTTCATCCGAGCATTTATTTACACAAACCGCTCGTTTGAAATCTTGACATTTCAGTAACAATTTCACCAGGCGATGTGGTGGTGGCGAATAAAAAAAGATCAAAAATCATTATCATCACTCCAAAACCCGTTTTGTTGGAAGGAATTGATAAAAAAAAAGTTAATTCGCCTTTCGCCTCGCTGTTATCAAACAGAGCAAATTGAGAAGTTTGTCGGTTTCGTGACTTATTATTAGCAATCGGATCGACCCTTGCACGATGGCGAAATTATCACAGTCAAAAACAAAACCGAAAACTGTTTCTTTTCGTGATGTCCTTACGCCAATTTTAAAAAGGAAATATCGTTTACGTCTACAATCGATATAAAAATATTGAAAAATTTTAAGTCTTAGATACAAACATATACCGAAAGCAAACCGATACTTCCAAGTAACCCAAGGTACCTCTACCCTCTTCTATTTTTCCAATTTTACCCGGCGTCCCCCAGGGAAGCGCACTTGCTCTCTTACTTTACTCCTTTACGACTGATCTGCCATTACATTCCGACAACGTAACCTTCTCATACGCTGATGACAATCCTCTCACCAAACATCGATCCTGTTACATCTATCCGCAACCTCCAATCTTATCTTCATATGTTTGAACCCTGGTTTGACAGTGTAGAATCAAGGTAAACAATCAAAAATCTAAATACATAGTTTTCACTTTTAATAAGAAAACTCTCCCACCTATCTATTTATACCGACCCCAATTCCTCCAGCGAATAGTAAACGATATATTGGACTTTCCTTGGGCAAAAGACTTAGGTGGAATCCAGACACCTTACTAAAACGAATTGACTGTAACTTTCGATTTAAAATGCTGAAGAGACTAGTTGACAAAAGATCTGAACTGACATTACTTAACAAAAAGTCTGTAATAATTCTGTAATACTCTACCCTAATTGTTACTAAAATAATCAAAATCAACCTCAGTAATGAAAGTTTCAAACAACATAAAAATATCAAACTTGTAAGTTGGAATCCTTTTGTCCTTTGAAGTGTCATTTTTATTATTTTCAAAGTTTATCGCAATTCAACCTTGCAATTTGAAAATCCTGTAAATAATTGTCACCTCTGAAGTTGATATTTTAAATTCTCCTTTTCTTATAATTATATAATTATGCATATTCTTGGGATAGTAATGCACTCCGAACTCTAGCTGACGGTTTTAATACCATGCCATAATAATACTGTTTTTTATTTTTAACTCTAAATTTTTTCATTTTGTAAATAAAGTATATCTATCTATCCATCTATCTATCCACCCTAATAGCCCCAATTTGGACACCTACGGATTTGAACTTTAGGTGCAAGGCAGCCAAGAGTTCCAATCTTAACCAAATTCAATCCATCCAATCCAAAACCATTCGCACTACAGTCAATGTTCCATTCTACGTTACCAATCATACTATCCACTCCGATCTCATAATATCCTACATACCTCATAACACCTACAATAAATTTCATCCAAATTATCCTCTCATGACAACCCGTTAATTCGCAACCTGTCCAGCTCAACTCATGCTTCCAACCCTCTTAGAAGACTGAAGCGCAGGTGGCCTCCATCTGATTTTGCAACTTCAGCATTTCTACGGATTGCTCTTGACTTCCTCACCATAATTACGCCCACTTCCGCTGGTTGGTAGCAGTTCAAATCAATCACGCCAGACATATAAATGTGCATACAATATTGTGTAAGCATGTGTATATATATAAAATTGTATATATTATAAATTTTATTTGTTGCATTGTGTCTACAGTTGTAAAATAAATGAAAAGTTATAGAAAACAACGATTTCCATGGGAAATTAATGATCGCGAAGCCTTCCTCCTATGACACCAACTATGGGCATCTGCGCATTCCAACCTACGCTCCATAAGCTCCCTTGTTGTATACAATTAACCCTGTAATACCCGAATTCTCCCCTAATAACCCATTAGCCCAATTTTTTTTCAAGCCTCGTATACACGATCACCCTACGTGTACTTATAATAAAAGTCTTCGAACTAAGAACATTTACATAACAAACTGCACGGTAAGAGTTGGACTAATGGTTCAAGTTATTACAGGGAGGCCGAAAGTACAGAACAATTATCGCAGTGATTAGAAAACTGTCTTGAAGTTTAAAGGTAATTGGTAGCGATTTAACTTGTACAAAAAAAAATTAAAAAAGAACCGTAAAAGTCAGCTTTATTTGAATGGGATATAATTGTTTGATCAAATGTTAAAACGGCCAGAAGGTCATAAATTATTCAAAGGAAAGCAGAACTTTTTACGGTACAAAATCACTTTAACCTTCTTTTGTCTTTCAGTGTTAAATTTTTGTAATAAATTTTGCTTTTTAACAAAGCTTCTGATAAAATAGTAAAAAAATACAAATAAATAAAATAAAATGGGTTTGCTCACTTGATAACTAAAAATCTAGGGAAAACTGAAGTAAAAGAGTTGTTGAATGTGTTTCATTATTATAATACTAAAATTATGGTGAAAATTAACTTATGAAATTGTGTTATCTCCAAGCATGTCAAACATACAGCGTCAGTATATGAGTATCTAATATTTTCAATATTTGAAGGAATTATACTCTCTCCAACACTAATCTTACTCAATATTGAAATTTCGGTTACGAAGTGAAGTACGTCCTCAACAGTACGCGAATTTCAAAGATTACAATTTCCCGAGTTTCCCTAGATCCATAATTTCAAGTGAAACAACTCAGCGAATTTAAAAAAAAAAAAAACCAGCGGAGTTCTGTCAGGGCGAGATCTTTACAGTTACATTTTCTAAGTCAAAAAATTCCGTGTCGTGTCTAAGAACCCTTGTAAATTTTCTAAATAATTATCCCGATGGAGGGCACTGATTTTATTTACCAGAACAAATAAATCAGTTCTCCAAGAGTATTTTTTCTAAAGTCAAGAATATGTCATGATCTGTTTCCGAAAAAGTGAGTCCAAGTCCCTTGTAAATTTTAAAACGTTCACTGTAGCATTTTCTAAACAATTATCCCGATGCAGGGCACTGATTTTAGTAAGCAGAACAAATAAATCAGTTCTCCAAGAGTATGTTTTCTAAAGTCAAGAATATGTCATGATCTTGTTCTGTAAAAGTAAGATCATGATCTTTTGCCGTTATCTTCCTCAGCCGCATGATCTTAAACAGTTTTCCTTCATGGCCTTTCATTGATTTTACAACATATTCAAAATGTAGTCTTAATATATAAATGAAAAGTGGTTTTCCTGTTGTTTTCTGATAGGGTGCGCAATTTTTCAAAAAATTGATAAGTAAATTTAAATAACCTCTTAACATGTCAATATCATGCTTGTATACTTCTGTCAGAAACAATGTCAGAGGGTTTGGTTTGATTTGCTTAGGAAAATGTTTAGAATATTTATTCATATTATATTTATATTAATAAATTTTTGTATAGTTGTCGATACAGTTGTGTTACAAGTAAGTACATGAGAGCCAGAGGTTTTTTTTATAGTATCTCTAATAGGGTGAATTAAGCCGTTTAGAATATCCTGTACATGTAAATATAGTAGAAAATGATTGGTATACTTACTTTAACTGCGATAAAAAAATTATTATCTTCACAACCGGCCGGTACACGTTCTCTTGTCAGATCGTGACCTATCCCTTTTCGATTACTACATTTTCTTCGATTGTAATGAGGACGATTAATTTTCGTCGGCAAGTCAAAATCCCGATTCTTTTCCCGAGAAAACAATAAATCTCGAGTTGCACAAACACGGCGATATTTAAAAAAAGGAATTAATAAATTGAAAGATTGCTACGTCGGCGGCTGTCAAAAGCGGCTACACATCAACCGAATTTATGTCAGATCGACCAAATGGTATTTATAGCAGAAATAATCAACTGAGGAGCCGGAGTCGTAAATGTCAAGGCACTCCTCTGCCCTACACCTCATTGCGACAGTTCGACTTGGTCGGCAACGCCCAAAAAAATTCGATCGGCCCTCACGGATCCAAACGGACTAAGATTTCCACCAAAGCTCGTGTCGAAAGATATTCGATCGCTGGTCCCATGCCAGAGCTGCAAAAAGAAATCTGGCACCGTCTCCGAAGATTGGCGAACAATCGGGCCACGGGGATCCTGGTCAAAACCGAAATTCAAACCAACACCGACCTCCAGGGCTAATCCATAGGGAGGGCACGGCATTATGTAAGTACATAAGGAATTAATGAAACCGTACAATAATAACAGTCAAACCTTAGTAATTGTCTAGGAAACCATAGAAAATTACGACTGCTTGGGAGTTTTACTGAGAATCGTGTAATAACGTACTTCCCGCCAGTATGAATAGCGCATTACGTCTTTTTTCATCTATCGCAAATAAAAAACTTCGCGATTTACCATTTTGATTACTAAAGAACCATTTATTGCAGGTTCAAGGCCTGGCTATTAAGTTCATTACTGTCGCCAAACGAATTAGAAACATGCATCATTCTATAACGAGTCTCCTCTTTTAGAACAATGATATTCCATCAAAACAAAACTTGAAATTTGAACACATAAATAACTACATAATAAAAACGAAAAAAAAGACTTTAAGACTCCTATTCACACAATATTCATTTATTAATTCAACTTGTAAACAATACTTATCATAAAAAAATGACTTAACTAAGGTCTCGCCTAGTTTTGCTTTACATTTCCACACACAGTTTCACCCATTAATTACTATTATAAATTATACATTCCTCAATATAGTCAGCAGTAAATAAAGTCAAATTCGTATGTAAAACCTTTCATTTAACTTTTTATCGAGCTAATCAAGCATTTGAAACTTTCGGTTTGAAAATGTCCATCATTTTCAAAAATCAATCACAATTTTTATGCATTGACAGTCTATTTATAACATCCTGTCGGGAAGGATACAAATGAGGCCCAGCCATTAAAATAGCTAAAAAGTCCATTTTTCTTCAGAAAGACAATTTGAATTTATATATAATTTATAATATAGTATTTGTTAATTTTTTTAATTATATTTATTTGGGGGCGTCGGTAGCCACAATGGTTAAGACGGCACGGCGTTCTTCACTGTAAGGCAAAGGTCCCGGGTTCGAATCCAGTGGCGCTGCAAAAACTGAGGATTCGTCGTAATTGAAATGTATATACGAGGGTATTATATTTTATATACATTGCGATCGCAAATGTTATAGACCTGTGTAAATATTCTATTTTTTCTTTTTTGCTACTTTCTCTCAACTCACCATCAGGAATTGCTGTTTTTATTTATGTTTTAACTTTTTATTTATTTTTTTAATATTAAAAAAAAAAAATTTTCATGATAGGCTTCTACTCAAAATAAGCGTATTTAAACCTACTAATTTAAATGCAAACGCACTTTTTTCTAAAATTACAAGTTACAAAAAATGTTTTTACAACAGGCTTTGTTCGGACATTCAGAGTGGCTGAATTAATTAAGAAAGCTGTTTACAGCTGTAACTAATCAAATGAAAGTATTCCTCTCTCAAAATAATTATTAGCTAGATTAACCCAGGATAGAAGTTTAATACAAGGTGAGGACAAAAGAAAATTTCCTCAATTAAGGGCAGGCACCGGTGCTTCCTAATTACGCCCGTTCTAGCTTCATTAAGCCCAATTAACCGGAGTGCTTTATGTGAATTCGAAACAGCTAGTACCATTATGTCGAAGTTGAATATGTCCTCATGATGGGTGGGAAATGGTCATTGAAATTGCGTTGGGATGGAAGCACGTAGTTTCCAGAGAGCCGAGGAGAAAAAGCTCGTTAAATTGTCACCGGTTCCGGCCGGATATTTGAGGATTTGATTATATTTTTATTGGCGATCGATTGACCAAAAGGCGTATTAAGCAAAAGATGAGATTGACGTTGCCAGTGGGCGTAATGCAATTCCAAAACCAGTCCGAATGCGTTTTAATTCAGATGAAGTCAGTACCACTTATATTTTAAGTTTTTATCTGTATGTATTGACGTATTAATGTTTTGGTACTCTACTTAATACAGAAAGTCCAATACAATTCGGCTCATGTGATACTCTATCGTATAAAAACTCCTATTTTTGCTTGTATCTTTGAGAGATACTCGGACAAAAGAAATAAATATATGCTGTCTCACTTTTTATTTTGAAATGCCCCAGTTTGATACGTCGAGACAATAGGCACCTGTTATTAATGTACATATTTACTTTGATATTTTCACATGGCAACCTTTGTGGAGAGCTAGTTCAGATAAAATTATCTCTAATGCGGAGGATGGTTCTTTACGAGCATACAAATGTAGTTGGTCTGCCGGAAAATGTTTATAATTTGCCAAATTTATACATTCTAGAAGGTCAATGATATAGAGAAATGAAACAGCATACTTCAAACAGAAATAAGAAGATGGCTTGTGTCAGCGGATCTTCAGCTGTAAATTATAAGCAATTTTAAACATTCGTATCCGTTTATTCGTGTTATACGTTATAATAATAAAAATTGATATTAGCTTTGTATGTAAGTTCTCATCAAAAACGAACTTTTATAAAAGTATTTTAATTACGATGATGAAACTAAAAATGATGATCAGGAAACTTGCCAGAAGCCAATGATGCCAGCGAAACCAATTAGATTCAGTTGAAATCATAAGGAAAAAACTACATTAAAATCTAACGTGTCTATCTCTTTTACTGACCTGTTGAAAGTGAGAAAGTACACCACGTCCCTTATCTGCAATGACAAAAAAAATCAATTAGTCAAATAATAAATTATTTTAATAATTTAAAATTAAATAAATTATTCCAACAATTTAATCAAGGAGTAAGATCAAGAGATTTATGTATATAACATTTGTTTAAAAATTATTTGTATTGTTATCTTTGGATATTTTAGCTGAATGACGTGTGTCTTGACGTGCTCGGTTTGGTTTTACGAGTACAACCTTGTTTTGTTAGTATTTAAAGAGGGCGAAGAACTAATTAAATTTAATGTGATATAATGTGAAAAACGTGTGTCGCGACGCTCTAAAATAAACGGAAACACAGGCCAAATAGGCTTGTAACGGAATTTGGATTCAACGTCCCCAGGGCGATGCTCCTGTTGGCCAAAATCTGCTTATTTTAAGGTCGAACCGCGAGGAAACAGGAAGGCCTGTCTTGCAGAATAACCGCTGACTCGAAATGTGGGCATTCGGTTTCTTTGCGTTCCCCCTCAATTTAAAAAATTGCCTGTCGAAGGGAATTTCACTCTATATTTTTTAATAGACAAAAAACGAACGAATTTTCCTTCATACTTAGAAAATACTTCATGTCTTGTCTCAAAAACAAATAATAAATAAATCTAAAAAAAATGGAAAAAGAATAATCTAGCCGAAGGATGTAAAGTGAAAACTATTTTCTAAGCCCTGGAATATGGAAATCGGATGTTTCCTATCTTCAGCCGGACTAATGCGGGCGGTTTTGCAAACCACTTTGCGCCACTGTGATCCAAATCTACAAATCCACCCCTTAATTGCTAAGGAAAAGAGAGATACGCGTTGTTAACATATCAGCTGTTATTAGAAAGTAGCCACCGTTCTCAAACTGAATTAATCGCTTTTTTTGATCAATCGGAACATATCGATCCGTTTGATTTGACCATTAACAAGCTTTCTTGATATATTTCATAAGTTTTATAGAAATCAAGCTGACTTATCCTTAATCAAAGCCCACACGCTCCTTAAAACGTTCTAATTCTTTTAATTTATTTATATATTATATTGATTGTTATGAAATGACTACGACCATAGATAAATAGAACCAGATTTAAAATATATGATGCATAAAGACATTTAAAATGTACAATTTACTATTTCAATTTTCCATTACGTTTACTGCATCGAATTTCCTCCTTTCAAAATATGGATGGATTTATATAGACCAACTTACAGAAAAACTGAATAGTCAGGAAGATCAAATGTCAAAAAACTTGCTAATTCATCGTTTCAAACCCCTGAAAATAGACAAATCACATGCAAAAAGACAGCTTCAAAGCTTACCATTTTAATATTAACAAGTACGAATTAGTGTAAAGAATAATACAAAATAATAATCCATTATATTTAATAATCTACTGACCAAATTACTTCTTTCAATTAATTAATCTTTTTATGTAAGGTTTTGTTTGAAAGGAAAAAGCTAGTGTCACGAGCGGTATTCGAACCCACGACCTTTGGCTAAATACGCCGCTGCTCTACCACTTGAGCTATCTTGACTTCGATAAACCCGAACATCAACTCCTCACCTCAACCTACAACCTTTCGAATTTGCCCTCCTTTTTGCCATTTTTCAAATGTCGTGTAATCAGGATTCGATTCTCGGAGAAATATGAATTGGGCATGGGGAGTAGTTAGTGAAGTTATACTTGTTTTATTCATTAAATCCATTATATATAGTTGTCTATTGATCAAATTACTTCTTTGAATTAATTAATCTTTTCATGTAAGGTTTTGGTTGAAATGAAATAGCTAGCGTCACGAGCGGGATTCGAACCCACGACGTTCGGCTAAATACGCCGCTGCTCTACCACTTGAGCTATCGTGACTTCATTTCAGCCAAAACCTTACATAAAAAGATTAATTAATTGAACAAAATAATAACGTGTGTAAGCGCTGAATAAGGATTTTTATTTAGCGCTGTTGAGCTAATCTCGTTTATCTTTTGCGTTATCTTGTAATTAATCCATTTTCTCATGGAACAAACAGTTTGTACAAATAAATTATCTTTCTGTCATGGAGATAATAAATGTAGATTGTACATCGTTCGACGCATCAACAATAATACAGTTCGTCGAACGTAGTGTTGAAAGAGCTGTGGAATAAATCTTTAAAATTCTTCGACAATCTTAACGGGGTTTCGAGTAAATTTGTTTGTACACAAATCAAAAATCGTAGTCGTTGAACTTTTCATTTGAATCCATTGACGTTTCAATTGATTATTCAATTCAATTCTACTGTCATTATTATACTTTATGGTAATATAAAATTACAATTTTTAATAGGCTTATGAAATATGCTGCAGACGTTTAAAGAAATTCGCCTGAGTAAAATTATTTAGCTATTAGGGCTTAAAAATCATAGATTTGAAATAAAGAAAAATATGTTAACGGTTTTTTAAAGAAAATTTATTTGCGTGTAACCGGCCTATTTGTAAAATTTGAAATACGATACATAAAAGTAATCAAATGCTTGTAAATTTAACACTGTACATATTTTTCTGATGTCTGTGCTATTTTGATCGCTGCTTTTTATAACTTGTTGACAAAAAAAAGTTGAAATGTGCCGATTTTTTTTTGGTTTTGAGGGTAGAGTTGACATTAAAAAAAAATAAATAAATAAATGCGATACAAATTTTCTATGCGTTTTGCCAACATGGGCTCGCGGTTCGTAAAGAAAAGTGGAAATTCAATTCTGAAGAGCCGCTATTTTTAACCAGCCAGGGCTATTTCGGACGGAGTAAATAAAACGCTTTTCACCGTGATTCACCAGCCGGGGGCGAAAAAACAATCTTTTCTTATTTTTATTTTGGCTTTTCGATCCGAGCCCGACGAACCGTTTTCGTTATATAACGCTTGGAAAAAAAAAAAAAAAAGGCGAGTTGGTTCCTCTGTGCACAATTGGTCGATTGATGGCCGATTCACTCCCGTGTAAAAATACAGCTCCAAAAGCGCCTCCGTCCCAGTTTCACGTGAAGCGATTTGGTTCCCGACTCTAGAAAAGTGGTACCAAAAACAAAAAAGATCAAAACCACTTCCAATTAAATGGGCTGGGATGGCGCCCTTGACATTTAATTCTTGCCGTTGTAGATATTTCTCAAAATTCAGATTGCAATAAAAAAACTTAACTCGTTCCAATTTACGCAACTGTCAGGGTTTTAAAACCTTATATATATATATGTATATATATTAACTATGTTGGAAAATTCTACGAGATTCAATTACATCATTGCAATTACATTTACTTTCAAAAATTCGAAATAAATAATTGAAAAATGTACCAAGAAAATGCACAAAAATGCATATAAAAGTTGGTTTGTGACTGTTTTTGTTTATTTATATGTCTTTTATTTTCCTGATCTTCTTCTGTTTAATACCAAAATATTTTCCTACAAATCTCTGTTCAATTGAAAATTGAAGCTCTATTTTCTGTAATTTTACATTATAACAATTTGACACAAATTTCGAAGAAAGGTATTAAACAAATAATATAAATCGATGTGTCCATTTATAAATTGTCTTTTTTTTTTGTCTTATTCTATTCCATCTCTAAGCTTGGTATTAAGTTACAACAAACTTTTTTTCTTACGAGTGTATTTCAACTACGAAGTTATTTTAACCCTCAGGGTGCCGATGTTTTTGAAAAAAAAGCCCATTTGTAAGTATGTCGAATTTAGGGTCTTGGATTCGAACCCGGGACCTTTACCTTACTTTGATGAACGCCGTGTCACCGTGGCGGCCACCGACGCCCCATACAAACTTCTAAATTTGCTCAGTATTAATTTAAAGCATAATCTTCTAACTTGAAATTAGGATTATAATTACATAGTTAAATTTATGAACAAAAGTAAATTTGTATATCATATCGTCGACCTGTACAAAGACTTGGGGCACGGGATAGCGGTTTCGGGTACCTCAGAGCTATTTGGATTTTTGAATGTATGTAGTGGTTGTTTTTTTGTTGTCTTTACGTTAATTTATTAGAATGAACGTAATTTACTTTTATGAAAGGAAATGGTTTTTAATTGCACCGCGAGTAACCTGGGGTGAGTGTGACGTCTGGAAAAAGTAATTATAAGCGAGAATAGAGAGGGTTCAACCCCGCCATGGTAAATATCGAGTACCCTGCGGTGTGAATCTGACTAGACTTCTATTTTGTGGTGATTTATATATAATTATGTATTGTGTGTTGTATATCTATAGATGGCAGCCTGAGGTAAAAATGGAGGCTAGTATTTTAGGATATCGACTAGTTCTCATAGAAAAGCAGAGAGTTGAAAACAGATTGCGACACTCCAACGGCTGCAAGGTGCAAAATACGTGAAAGGCAAGAAAAAGGAAGTAAAAACGCGCAAGAGGGCCGGATGACCTCAGCTATTTGTCAGCGCCTGTAAACTTCCCATATTATTATTTAATATTCCAACAAATATAATAGGTTTTACTTATTTCATATTTTAATTTCGATTTGCGCAGGGCTTTATCAATGAAGGAATAGTGTAAGTCTCTATTAGTAGACAGTATGATCTCAGAGTCCGGGGAGGCACCACTAAATCCAGCCCATCCATACACGAACCCCCCGAATAGGTTGGGAAGGAGGTGGTTTGGGATTGGGTGGTTATTCTATAGGTTTATAGGAACAATCAATTACGATGAGGGAAATAGAAAGATTCACAACTGATTGGACACATGGGCGAAACGTTTTTTCCCAGGAGGAAACTTCGGGACCTTTCAGTCTGAAGGAGGATTTCAATCGTTTTATATATGCTTTTATTGAAAGGAGTTTCCTGATCAGGCAACCCATCTAGGCCGCCAGACGAGCTGCCTAAAGTGACAGTAGAGGTTACAGAAAGGTCTTCATCAGGAGTATAGCGGCTTCTCATGCCATTTCGACTGCCTTTTCGTTTTCGACTATGCCAGCGAGGCCAGAAATCCTTTTGAATGATGTTTGACCTTTTTGGACTCGATATTCTTTTAATTATATAAGATGGATATCTGGATTTAGAAAGATGTTTTTTAGTGTGTGCTAAAAGAAAGTCAGAACAGATTATTAAGGTGGCATTATATAAATGACATTAATGGATTTAAGTATGGCCTGGATTTCTGTGGTAGAATAAAGATGATCCAGGTGAAAAATGTTAATGTAGGTTTTACTCATGAAAGGTTTTGCATTAGTCTTACAAAGTATATTTTGCATATGAACTTTGCTGTTCTAACTTCCAACTTCCATCCCCTACAATCAAAAATCCGTCGAACCAACGTCAATGTTTTTTGTATGAATTCTATCTTAACATTATAATGACGTTAACATCAATATGACCTTAAAGTAGTGAAAAGCTGCTACAAGAAGATTCACAAACAATTATCCAGTCACACGAACCCTCGTGACAGAAACCTTTCGTCCCGCACCCTTCCAAATAATCCTCCCCGACGTCTGAGGCGTCAATGGCCTCGCAACCTAAGTGACTGTGAATAACAGTGAATGTGATTATTGCTACAATATAGGAGTGGCTATTACTAGCCTGAAAATGGCAAAAAGAACGGCCTGAATGGGAAAGAGAACTCATTAGCTATGAGTGGTTCCTATTTTTTCTGTTTTATGTATATTTTTGTGTAGTATTTAATGACCGTTAATTAATGATTATTTGGAGATCGTGAGATGCGGTCTTGTGTGATGTAGATTTATAAAAATATTTTCTTTATTGTGCCAACGTTTCGGCCTTTATTTAGAACATCTTCAGGGCTCAAAGTGTGTGTTTTCTGTGTAGATCTGTCACGGTTGTCTGTCGTTGCGAGTTTTTCTGTTTTTCTAAACCTACATCACACAAGACCGCATCTCACGATCTCCAAATAAGTATATTTTTGCGTTCATTTTGTTTTGTTTTACGCTGTAAAATGCTGTCAAATTGACTTAAGAGCAAAAATTGACCCAGGTGTAAATAAATAAAGAAGAGATAAAAAAAGACTATATTTTCCGAGAAAAAGAACAAATAATTTTTTTTAAATAACTTTTTAATAAAAGGTGAAAAATATGAGTTTGAATTCTGTATTTAAGGTATATAATCGGCTTTACATTAAGAAAATTGGGTTTACGTGCATTTTATGGCTGGCAGGTCGGGCTTTTAAATTATAAAAAAATTAAAGTTTTGTTCCAATTAGTTATTATTTCTATGTAAGGTCTTTGTTGAGATAAAAAGTCAGTGTCACGAGCGGGATTCGAACCCACGACCTTCGGCTCAATACGACGCTGCTCTAACCATTTGAGCTATCGTGACTGACACAAACCCTCCACCAACTACAACCGTTCGAATTTTCCCTCTCTTTGTTCAAATGTCATGTAATCAGAATTGGATTCTGAGCGACTTATCGAAGTCACAATAGCTGAAGTGGTAGAGCAGCGGCGTATTTAGTCAAAGGTCGTGGGTTCGAATCCCGCTCGTGACACTGACTTTTTTATCCAAACCAAAACCTCACATAGAAAGAATAATTAATTGAAAGAAGTAACTTGGTCAATTGACCACCAAAACGTAAATTAAAGTTTTGTAGTGAAGTATTGCTAAAAAAAGATGTTTTCCAATTGATAAATTAGCTGCATATGGGTTTCTCTTCTTGAAACCCCAAGGTCTTACATAAAACGGTACGGCGTAAAATCATTATGCAAAGAAACTGTTGGTTAAGTTCGACTGATTGGTTTTAAATAAAGATTTCAAGCGTTGTTACTGATTCTTAATCTGCAGATCTCCAGATTCTTAAATTTGATTAGTGGTTGATATATAAAACGATATAATAATGCAGGATTATTTGTATGTGTAAAATCTTGTAATTTGAACTTGTAGATGTGTACGTGCTTCAGTAAGTCAAGACTTCATTATAGGCGTCCTGAAAATTATTTTTTTTGAGATAGAAGAGAACCCCTCCCCAGGATTGATAATTAGTTAAAAAATAATTTAAACTGAAG
Source organism: Cimex lectularius (assembly GCF_000648675.2). NCBI lineage: Eukaryota > Metazoa > Arthropoda > Insecta > Hemiptera > Cimicidae > Cimex > Cimex lectularius. The sequence continues at coordinate 284,091 of NW_019392917.1, read as the reverse complement.
TGGTTAATCTAGTAGTGGATTTAGAAATAAAGTGCTAAAAATAAATAAATATAATGCATTGAATGAGAGATGAAAAGTAATGACGTTATGCCTTAAGTGCGAGACGGGATGGAAACCTGTTGAACAGGCGAGACACACACACCTGTAGGACACTGCGCCCTCCTCCCCTCGTTGGGTAGAAGATGTTAAAACAAGTCCGCGTATTTTTTTTATTCTTTTTTTAAGCTGTTTATCCCTAAGAAGCGTTGAAGTGAAACGGCCGGTATATTTCTGGGGATCGAACCTAGGAGGACTACTTGACGCCTTGCCAGGATTGCGCAGTGCTCTTAGTCCCTTGTAAATCAGTGGAGGCGCGAGTTGGCCAGGTTGTTGTGTCACAGCTATGACGGCCGCAGGGCTGCTCTTTATATTTATACTCCTAGGCATGTCTAGTTTTGGCTCTACAACCCCCGCTAGGCTCCGCTATAAATAGACCCTACAAATAATACTAGCAGCTACGGCTCATTCATAACCATTTAAAGCTGCGCACTATTGCCCCTCTGTGAAAAATATACGACTGCATCTAATAAGTCGTCAGGATCAAACAACATTAAATTTTATTCTGTCAGTGCTAAACGACCTGCAAATAGTTCAGACAATTTTGGCTAACATTGGCTTAAGTGTCTGACGTAGGTTAAAAAAACCGCTTGTCATTGCTTTTCATGTGACAGCTCTTATCACCATAAAATGTTACAATAAATTACAATGCCATTCACGACATAACCAGCAAAACAAAACAAATAAAATAAATACCAAACTTTACACTGTATAATTTTTAAGTCACCATTTTTCTGTATTCTATAAAACAGGGCATATACAGGGTAATTCATTACTTGTACGACAATATTCGTCAGGTGCTTCTACATCTCAAATGCAACATAAAAATTCACTTGAACTATGGTCCGCTTCTCAACCCTTTCTCAGATATTCAACATTTCACGATTTTTTAAAACTACCTAAGGTTTTCGACCAAAATCAGTTCTTACCTCTTGAATTATTAATTTTAGGTTAAAACCAAAAAATTATTGAAAAGAGCGTGAAATTTCCTTTAAAGAGACATCCTTCCAGAACCTTTAGATTAATTTTTGGTAAAAAAAGATACCCTAAATATTTCGAAAAATAAATTTTCAACCTCGTTGAAAAATTCAAGCTTTCTAACGGTGTATTCCATTCTTTAATTACACCGAACAAAAATGCAGAAATTTTATTTTGAATAAGAAAAAAGTGGTGACTATGTGAAAAAAAGGGAAGCGGGTTAGTTAACAATAATTCAATTTTTTGCCCTGGGCAAAATTTATTTCCCGACTTAAATCTAATAAAAAAGCACAGAAGAAAGCAAAATGCAACGTAAAAATCGCAACAAATAAAAAAGAGACAATAAATATAGCGAACAACCGAAGGTGAAAAATTACGTTGAATTTTTCTCTTTTGTGTGTGCTTTTTTATTGTTGAAGTTGGATTTTATAACTTCTGTTGTTTTTTTGTGTTTAGTGTAGATATTTTTTCCAATTTTTCTGCTTTGATTGTTCTCTATGTCTATTGTCTCTTTTTTATGCGTTTTGTTACCTTTTTCTACCTTTTTGTGCATTTTTTTGTTGTCGAGTTAAAGTTGGAAAATAAATTTTGCCCCTATAAAACGTCCATTCATTTCTCTAAAATGACATTGTATGAAATGTGGAATAACTCGTCACGTAAGCCCTGGGCAAACTCTGAACGCTTGAAACAAAATGGAATTTGAAGGGGGGAAATCCAGTAATTATTTCTGACAAATAATCGGTCAAGGGATAGTGTTGTCTACCTCGATTTACCGAACACCGCTACGAAGAAAAAAAAACGATCAAGGGAATGGTTTTCCCTCCGTGACATCGCAACACAGTGACTCGGCAAACATTGTTGCAATTGGGCTGGAACGTCCTAGCTCGCCCACGACAACTCCGATCAGAAAAGCTATAAACTCAACACAGTTTAAACGTAAAATCACTGAGAAGTATGGGAGATTAGAATTTATTGACAAGCCATCATAAATGTTTTGTTTTATGTCAAACATATTCATAAAACTTATATGTTCTGGAGATTTATGAGATGATAGAACCGTTTTTTGATCATGCCCAAGATTTTTTTACCATTATTATTATAAACAAATATAAGAATATATTTTAAGATAGCAAAATGCTAAAATTCCCCACCAAGTCGTAAGACCATTGTTTTGTCTGGCTATAAAAGCGGTTTGCTTACAGAATCAAAATGATTTTAGGTACAAAATATCTCAAGTTGGTGACTTAAGTTAATTCCATTCTTGGCTGTTGTTTCTTACGTTTCAGTCACTTGATGAATTTTTCTTCAAAGGTCCATCAAGCTTAAGTTGCTTGTGTCAAAATCAGTTTTAGTTTAGTTTTATTAAATTCACTAATTTTCGTGGTCCGCTTGACCAATTAATATCTTTCAATTAATTGAGTCAGTGTCACGAGCGGGATTCGAACCCACAATCTTCGGCTAAATACGCCGCTGCTCTACCACTTGAGCTACCGTAACTTCGATCCACTCGGACACCGACTTCCTAACTCAACAATTTATTTTTATTTTTATTCTCTGCTATAAAAACGTTTTGATCACAACTAAAGCTGCTAACAGAAAGGGAAATAGGCAAGGATGGGACCGCTAGAAACTAATTGAATGAGGAACTTTTGAGGAAATTTGCAAGGGTCCAGGGGTTTGTAATTATTAACAGTTACCATTCCAATATTTTCAAAAAATTTCAAATTTCAACAATTTTGTTTTTTCTGAATTTTTCGTGCAGAAATTTTTCATCAAATCTGCAATGTACATAAATTTTCTTACAGCAAATTTAACACTCTTTCAGGTGGCACAAACTGGACTTTTCTACTGTAAATAATTCTGAAGTTTATAAGCAATTTAGTAGACACCTGAAATTACTTCTTTATCGCTGAAATTTGGACAGGGTATAGGAAGTTTTTTGAAGCGTATGGTGAGTATAAACACCTGAAATTTTGTACTTATTAAAATTCAAAAAGTTAATATTTAACTTTTCCTAGACATAACTTGTCATTACAAAATTTAAAAATAATTAGGGGACATTAGCTTAATTAGACGACTTCGAAGAAAAACAAACAGTTCGTTTGATAAGAAAGATAAATTGGGCAAGTTAAAATAATGGTTTTACTCCGACGTTTTTTTTTTCAAAAATTTCAACAAACACCAACAACTATAATTTTTACCGAAGACGATTCAAAACTATCCTAATTGAGAAAGAGAAGAGGGAGGAATTGCGAATTCACACGATTTGAAAAATCGTAAAAAGGACTTTCACCTAGTTTGCCAACACTCGGCAGGGGGAGTGATATCGGACGGCGACTGGTTTAATTTGAGGGATGGACTGGATGGGATCACGTTTAAATGAGGCGGACGTGATGGTACCCTCCTTATCTAACATTCCCAGGTTTTCAAGAGGTGACCCGTTCAAAATCAAAAACCAGTGTTGCAATTGAATCAGAACAAATATAATTTGTGACCGAAAGTATTTGCTCAAGTAAAGATTCGAGTCCGAAAGTAAATATATGGCCTTTTTTTCAGCAGTTCAAATTTCAGCAAGAAAAATCTGTCGCGCATGTTCAGCAAGGCTGAATTTTTAAGGAAGGGGGCGATTGATTTTTACCGTAGTTATTGGGTCAAGCGGAAGACTTCCTTACTTTGATTTTCAATTATTCATTAGAAAGTACTTCTATGTATCGTCTTCATTTCTTAAACAGTCTACAGTAAAAATGATGATAATGATGGCTACTAAGCGTTTTTGTTTCTCAAGCAGTGCAGCCTTCTGCATTAATTCCTTAGCTCAACCTGTCAATTCGATCCTTATTTTAAGGAGTACTAGGTCATTGATTGTAGCTGCTACAATTCATTTCCCTGGGTTTTCTTTGTATCTCATTTCTTTGTAAGGTTTATCGAGCGGTTGCTTTTTCCCTCCTCATGCAGAGCCTACAGATGGGCTCGTCATTGAAATGCTTATGTTGTGTAGCTGTTTTCTCAAATGCCAGTTACCGGTGAATATGTTAATTGTCCTATCTCTCCTCTAAATTTAGCTCTTTCTAATTGTACCAGTGAGATTGCCAGTTGGTGAGGGTCGTTTAGCTCTCCTAGAGTATATTTCTCTTTTTTGGATCCATTGTGTGACAGATGATTCTGTTTGTTTTTGTTGTCCCAAGAATAGATTTAGGGCATATATCTTCTACAGTAAAAACGAACTGTTCGACATATTCGACTCTCCAACCGGGAACCTATTTCCATTCTGTTTGCAAGACCGGTCAAATATTCAAGGCTTCAAACACGTCGAACGTGACGGAAGGGGAAAAAAACAAAGAGCAGATCTGCTAATTGTTCTGGCAGGGATAACCTAATTGAAACATGCCGTGACATTTCGTCTTTTACCGATTCCGGGCTTTGGAGGTTATTTAATATTTTTATGCGATAGCGCGACCATCTCGAGTTGTTGCCGTACATCGGAATGTTCTAAAACATTTTTGATATCTCCTTGTTAATTGAGCACGTTTTTTTCCATCAACCACTTTTTAATCCCAACTAAAAGAACGAGCATGGGTGTCGGTAAATCAGACATTGTACTATCCCAGTTTTGATCCAAACAAAGCGAATAATTATAAAATTGAAAATAGTCGACTATATGACACTACAAAATAAATTCAATGTTAAAAAATATCCATTCGATTTTTACTCCTCGCGATGGTCAATTATCATCATGATTCATTGTCCCATAGACTATGCGCTGTCTAGAAATTCCTAGCTCGTTTTGGCCTAATCGCCGTGGAGCTTTCTCGTTCGGCCCGTTAATTCGGTCAGTTCTCTTGGCAGGGGTCGTCGTGTTTATTTGTGAATGCCCGGCCGCCAACCGTTATCTCTCCTGTGTCGAAATTTGACAATGTCTCTCTGAAAATTCCACCCGACGGCCGATTCTTGCCCAACCCGAGCTGGGCCATGACGGGATCCTTAAAAGGGCGCTTTTCTTATGTTTCAACCTAGAAAAATCACCCATCTGACAAACTTGATGAAGAAACACCGCTGGCTAAAAACTCGACGATCAGACAAGACAGATATTATCGGCAGTTTAACGTTAAAATAAAAATAATTGTAATAAAGATAAATATGAACAAAATTACTCTCTGTTATATTATTGTTTCTTCATTTTTAAACTTTATAAAATAAGGATAATGATTACTAAAGTTGTCAACAAAATAACATTTTTCTAAATCTAAAGATTTTTTGGTAACCTATCTAAGTTTAGGTTGTTTTCGTACCAAATAATCAAAAAGAATGATGGTCCGTTGAATTTCAGTACTAGTGCTGTTATACAAAAAATTATAAAAAAAATCTATGAAAATATTGAAAATCTTCTATACTAGTATGCAAAAAATCACTACCAATTAATCAATTAATAAAGTTTGATAAAATTTTAGAAACTAAACTATTGACCATGGACGATATCCCAAGTCTCATTAATCTTGCATGCTCTAATGCCTTTGTATCCCACCGTTGGGCATAGAATTATCAATAATTATTGTAATTTAAGAAAAATACTGTCTGTTGGCTTTGACGCCTATGAAAAAAAAGGAGTAGGTAGTTTAGCTAAATTTACACAGGGTTGCCTACACAAATTTGTCGAGTAATTCGATTAATCTTTGAGATCTGATTGAACGGATAATAATTATTTTTGGCCCAGACAGTCTCGCTGGCTTTCCCTCGATTAATCAGACACCAGGCATCGAGTGTTTATCAATTGAAGGGCCATTCAAGTAAATAGATTAGTCTAAGTTATTCAATAATAAATCACAGAAGTTTTTCTGCTGTCAAAAAGGTTGAGGGAGATCTGATTTAATTGAACGAATTTTTTTCCCGTTAAATGCGCATTTTTGGCGGGAAAAAAGCTTTCTCTTCTTTTAAAACCACGAGATCGAGTAGAATTTTATCAGTAATCTCTACGGATTCGAGTTAATGGATAAAAAAGCCGTCAAGCCTTGCTAAACCTTCGAGAGATTCGCAGTTTCCACGGGTGGATTTTAACGAAACTGGCTCTTCTGTGCTGCAAAAAAAATTCAATTTTATTTAGAAAATGTTTTTCCATTTGATTGTACATTTTCATCGGGGTATTTCGTCTCAGAAGGCAGGATGAATGGCCTTTATAGAAATTTTCAGGCTCTACGGTTAATTTTAAACAATAGATCTTTTATACATTTGTGTATTTAAAATCCGAAAACCGTATAATCCATAGTTGAATTTCGATTATAAGCGTGTAATGATCGAAGGTCTTTTGGGACAATTGAGGTGAAGGGCGAGAAATGGGTTGAATAGCAGGACGTGCCCCAGTTCCTTGCCGAAAACGGTTCAAGCGTCCTTAAAAGTCCTGGAAGGTTAAACAGATCGTAAGGAGTTCGTTACCCCCCCGCGTGAGAGACAAGAACAAGACAAAAAAAAGACAATAAAACGTAAAGTCGAAATTAAAAGAAGGAACGATATTGTTATCGGGCCGTGACAACGCGTGTATCCACAGCGCTTACATTACCGGTTCACCGACCTCGTCCCATTGTCTAACTTGAGCTGCCACTATAACAAATGTTCAAATTGGGCCAGCTCTGAACCGCGAGCATCGATTTTCTATTAACCCAGTTATAAAACTTGTTTGTTCTCTGCTCATATTGATTTCCCAGTTGGTCCGGGGATGTTGCATGGTAGTTCAAGTGAGAAAATGTGCATATGGAACGGCGATTATCTTTATTGAAATATAGGTAAAGGGGAAAAAGAGAATCGTTATCTTAGGTTGTTACGACTACCACTCGACGGGCTATCTAGACTTGTAACTTTCCGTTTTTCTTCTTCTTGTTGATTCACACCAATATCTCAATTAATTACGGGCTCCAAGTTGGTTTAATTATAACAATTAATTAAATAAAGCCATTCTTTAATACAAAAACATGTTAGAAAGGTTAAATTATTAATTATCAAGAAGGTGGCGGTGAAATTTTTACAGGCCAAATTGGAATATATTTTTTTTTAATTTGTAGTACATTACAACTACCTTCAAGCAGGTAACAAGCAACAATTTTATTTTTAAATTAAAAAAAATAAGAGTGGAGAAAATACCTATTGGTACTACTCCAATGATACTAAAATATTGTCTGTTTAATTGATAAGTGTGTCATTATCACTTTCACTATCATCACCATCATCGAGGAGATATTGCTTTTGTCTGTTCAGTAGGCGGGGAGGGTTTGAGGGGATTCGTCGGGATACGCGGTTTCTAATGCGCTGATTTAAGTCTGTATGTGAAGTTAGGTTCGATACATAAAATGGAGCATCTAGTATTTTTCGTAGGATTAAGGACTGGGCAGTTTGAATGAGGTGGATGTTGGAATGTTTGGCTGAACCCTCGCACGTCCAGTCCGTAAGCCCATACCGGATTAACTATGGTGTTGTAAAGCAGCGTTTTATTTTTGAGAGGTAAATTATAATGTTTGTCAAGAAGTCGTGCTCTATATCGTGTATAACCTCCTGACGTTTCAGTGGTGGTCAGTGAGGATTCCACATCAGGCGTTTGTCCATGTACAGTCCGAGGTACCGCAACTTCTCCGCAGTTGGGAGGAGAATATTATTTAAGAAAACAGGGGGGAGATCTTTTTACAGGGAGTGAAGGTAATGTGGGTGGATTTGTCTGTGCTAAATTTTATCCTTTTCTTTTTACTCTAAGACTCTAGTAGTGTGAGGTATTATTGGAGGTTTCGGGAGGAAATGACCAGGTCGGAGTTACTAGAGAGAACTGCTGCATTGTCTGCAAATGGCGAATGTGGTGGTTTCGGGATGTGATGGCATGTAAGATGTGAACACTTGGTATAGTGTATGGGCCAAAACGCTACCCTGAGGAACACCAGCATGGATAGGGAAATGTGCAGCGAAATATAATTGATTTTCAAAACATTTGTGATATTTTCCTTAATAATTATTGTCATTATGGGGCGTCGGTGGCCGCAAAGGTTTAGGTGTTGACAAAGCGCTCATCACTGTAAGGTAAAGGTCTCGGGTTCGAATCCAGCGGCCCTGCATTCGTACCCGACATACTTACAAATGAGCTTTTTTTTCAAAAACAACGGCACCCTGGGCTTATATAACCTCTGCTGTCGCGAACCCTTGTAAAAATTGTCATGATCGATTCGGAAAATGTAGATCTTCTTTATAATGTAAGTTTGAATAAACGTATTTTTTTCAATATTTCGATCATTTTCAGAGGATGATCACTCGTTTTTAGACAAAACCGCCCAAGCATCTTTGTTCGAAACAAGATAGGTAAAGGCTCAATTTTAAAATTGTTTACACATTGGACAGCTCCAACGATCCACGACACGTCGCGCGTGATGGAGCGGCAAACAAAAATGACAAACCGTCTCCTAATTATTCAGCACGAAATTTCCTAATTGAAGCATTCCGTGCAGATCCGTCATTTAACCATTCCGGTATTCGAAAGATGTTTACTAATTCTTTATCGATAACTGTTCATTTGAACCTGTTGTTGCCGATAAACAAAGAACAGTGTGTGATTAAACTTTATTAACGTTTTCTCCGTTCTCGATCCGTCATGTTTCGCTTTGGCTTCACAAAAAACAAGCAGCGTCAATTTCTATCATTTGGTCTTGAATCTTAAAGAAATGTATAAGTAATCATAAGCCGTTTAACCTGTTTTATGGTTCAGAAAATTATTGCATATTTGTTTTATATTCTTAAATTTCATTCATTTTCTGCGTAGGAAGCTTTAAAGCTTTACAACTTATTATACGTAAATTGATTTTTATATATATATTGATCTGAAGTGCTCCTTCGACATAAATTTTATTGGGTCAATTGATTGGCATAAATTGACAATCGTGTAGTTTTTAAATTTGTTGCTTTGAAGCTTTGACAACAACGTGTTTTGCTGGCAAAGTCAATGCTTTATTTTTTCTTAAACCTCGCAATACCGATTTTTCCAATTCACCAAATTTATTGTTACATTCAATTATTTTCCTTCATGAAAGTGAAATTTTCCTTCTTTCCGACGCCCGGCTGCCGGTTCGGCCTGCAACGAAGTGGGGAACTCGAAGGTCGTCATTCATTCTGGAATTATTAGGCCAACTGCGCACTTCCAGGGAGTGATGGACATTTCGGAAAATCCGATACGATCGGAAAATTGCCTATAACGGTACCGAGAGATGGAGAGCCAATTAATATCAGAAGGACGGGGAAATTTTACAAAGGAGATGGGAGGAAAGAGTTTTATCACACTTTACTGTTCTTTGAGCGAGGAAATGACGGAAAAGTACGAGAAATATAATTATTTATAAAAAACGATATAAGGTTCTTTAATGAAGGGGATTTTTCTTTAAGAGTGTATACAAAGTGCATTTAAGTCCAGTCATATGTAAACGGAATCTGTTTTTATTTCCGACATGTGTGCGTTATGGATATTGCTGCTATTTGCCAGGCATGCGATACGAAAGGGGAAGAGCAATGCATTTTGTAGCATATTGCGATCGTTATGCTAAAATCGGGCAAAGCAGACAGGGAATCGCTTCGCAACTATCCCCTAGACTGTATGTCCCGAAGTTCTGCACCTAAGTAAAATCTAAACCTGGCTTGTTGTTAAGCTCTAAAATCTCCGGAGCAAAATCAAGCAGCAGCTTCTGACGCTTTAAATAAACGGTTCAGACTGGAAAAAAATTGGCGCGAACAAAATTTAAAAAAAAATTACGTGAGACATGCAACCACTAATCATGACGTGCTAAACAACCGACGAGAACTTACACGCTTTGTGGAATATTTTGCTTTTTCCTACTTGAAATCAATCCCTAAAATAACGTAACATAAATAATGATTTGATTGAAATTGGTGATAAACATTGATCAAATACCACCATATAATGTTCACATCAAAGAGAAAAATCTTCCAGTCTATATCAACAATATCCCCTTCCAAACATAAACCACGTATATGACGTACATGATTAAACTGGAACAAACTAGACTAAAACCTACAGAATGTATACAATACAAGATCAAACGTTACAGAAAAAAAAGATCTTTATACACTATATGAACCCATATCGTCTTATGGTCTAGAACGTTACGAGACAGCAAAGAATTCGAACCTTTATCCATTTAGTTTTTTCAACCCTAACAATTTCATAAGATTACCTAACGACCTCCTCTATGGCCTAGGCCTTGGAAAATTCCGATACAATAAATTAAAGTAACCTTGATCAATCATTACATAAACTATCTCATCTTATTCTTCCTACTAACCTCTCCCCACACAGGACGACTGAAGCGGTAGGCCCCGTGATCAGATGATAAGATAAGGGATATTTCATTGGGATGACCGTTAGTTTGATTTGATCAACGCAGTTTAAAAGAATTGGGAGAATACACTGAACGATGAGTTAGAGCGTTTGTAGCTAGAGTTCAATTTTTCGTTCAGCTTCTCTTTTTCTTTTAGTTTTGTCTGTTTTTATAACTGATGCTGGTGCTAGGGTTAGGCATGCTTCAAGAGAGTGAATAAGAGAACAAAATATTGGGCCAAGGTATGCTTGGATAGAAGCATATCGGAACATTCACGAAAGGAGGCAGTTTCTACTGAACGGGACTTAACAATTACTTGAACTAAGTTGACGAGAGTCACAGAGTCGAACTGCAGAACTGTGCAGTTACTTCAGATAATTTCTCATGCATGGAACTGGTAGATAAACCGCTTAGGCCGCATGGAACAAATTGTCAACTAACGGGCATTTGCTTTTTATATATTTTGCATATATTTGTAAATATTAAAAAAAAAGAGAAAAGTAGTGCGGTTTTAGATTGTTAGCTTATAGTAAACGATAAAAAGAAATTTTGAAGTCTGCATATGGTATAGAGATTCAACCTATCCTGTAGGGCGATCTGAACTGGATCGATGGCTGTGACAGCCCGACCTGTTATCACATCAGTCAATACATCCTGACATATTGCGTAAAAAAATTGTCTGGATGCGTCCGTCGGACTCTCTTTGCGGGGCAGTTTCGCCCAGGTGTTGTTTCATATATATATTTTTTTGTCCCATTGAGACAAGTGATGGCTTTCTCTGTGACCTCGTGTTGAAGGAGACCGGTAGATTCCTAGTCAATGAAGAGTTTGTGCGTGGAGGTGGCCTAGCAATCGATCTACAGGCCGAGTCGCGCATGCTTTTCCGCATCTGGGTCGACCCGAGGTACTAGGCCTATTTTAAGGGCCCCTTTTCCACCCTCTCACCCCATTGTTAACGGCCTACTCTCAGAAACGACCGCCATCCCCGCCCAGACGAAAACAAAGTTCGCGATGATGAATCGCCGGTTCAAATTGTGGGTCAGCTTGCCCTTTTTATAAGGTCGAAAAAGAACAATTTGAAATTCGTACTACGAGATTTTTAAGAAACGCATTAAAATGCCAGTCAGGTGATCGCTTCGGTATAAAGTAACCGAATTGGCAAACAATAATGACGTACAGTATTGCTGAAAGTCTGCCAAGTACTGCACTTCCAAAAACCAGTCCACCATCTGGTACACGTTAAATATCAAAGTTTTCAACCCATTTGATAAACAAATCTGAATCTAGCGATTTCAAGTTCCTTAAACAATTTCTTACTTAATTAATTTTAGATAGGTGAACTTCAGAAAATATATATAACCATATCATCCTTATTACAATTAAAAACTGGATCTATCTGCCTCCCTTATTAGATCTCTTTTTCTGCCTTTATACATCTTGATGAGTAAAGCAGTAAAATTAATTAATTTAATCTAGTCAGCTGATAGCACACTTTATATCTCCAGGAAGCGTAAGACTCAAAAATTTAGCGCTATAATTTAAATATAAATATAAAACATGACTTACTGAGGAAGAAAATTGCCCAACAAATTTCTCAATAAAATCATGTTAATATGATTGGAATAATTACAGTGCACAGCTAACAATAGATAAATTTCAAACTATTTTAGAAAAATTGTTACAGGTAAACAATAGAGACAGGGTGCTTTACCAAGTAGCAGATTTCGTGCTGGCATAGTACCATGCTTATTATTTAAACATATATTTTTTTAAGTGTATTTTTATAAGAAAACTATGTCAGTTTAAAATTACTCCCGTCTAAAAATATATCTGAGATGTTTGCCTTGTGCTTTAATTTTTCTCTCTTTTTTTATTTAAATACATTATTACTAAATATCGATGAGATGGGTTTGGGAAATGAAAGACTTCTGAAAGAATAGACGGACCAAAGATTGAATTGAACAAATTATAGTTGAAAAAATCCAAAGTTGGGTTTTTAATGAATAAAATAGTTTTTTTTTAGTTTACCGTAATTTAAAAACAAGGGTTTTGACTAAGTTGGAAGCTTCCTTGCAAATAGCATGTACAATATCATTGGAAAAAAAGAAACTACATGGTTTATGTTTTTTGAACTTTATTTTTGTTTTTATGAAAGGTTATTTGATACGATTTGTAGTATTGATTGTATGTTGTAACAAGTGTACAAATTCTGACATTTTCTTGTTAAAATTTCTTTTTAAACTACACTCCTCTTCTGTTGTTTCGATAATTTCATCCTTTCGAATGAAGCGGCGGGTTTTATTCGATTTGGACAAGCGGGCGAGCGTAGGATATTGGATTGCTCATTACATAAGTGGCGAATGACAATCGCCATGGGAGAGGAAGCCCGGCGGGCTGAATTGCCATTGATCCCGCCCAACGACCAAGGATTTTCCAATGTGAAAAAATCTCCGGCTGTTTAAATGCAGATTAATCCTCCGACTGTTTTCTGGGCAAATTCAAAATGCATAAGCAAACATGACGTTGCCCGGGTAACGTTGACGTCATCTTAGGAGCTTCTCGGGCCTGTTTTTCCAGCAACTCGATAAACAGCTCCCGTCTCCGTTGTTTTCGACTCCCCTTATTTAAACCTCCCTTTTATCCGAATTTATTAAAGGATGAACTTATCTTTCGGGATCGTTCGGAAGTTGAGCGTGGTTGATTCCCTCACTTCGCGGACGACCTAGTTTCAATGGCGGATTAACCACAGCCTACCCGTTTACGGAGAACGGAGAGATTCAGTACGTAGAATCGATACGGAGACAAAACCCGATATCCACATTGGAAATTAACGAAACAGTTACAAACATATTATTGGCAAAAAGTAAAACATAGCATTTAATCCATTATATTTCGTGGTCCGATTGACCAAATTACTTCTTTCAATTAATTCATCTTTTTATGTATCGTTTTGGGCGAAATGGAAAAGTTAATGCCACGCGCGGGATTCGAACCCACGACCTTGCTAAATACGCCACTGCTCCGAGCTATGGTGGCTTCGATCCACTCGGACACCTACTCCCCATCTCAACCTACAGCCTTTCGAATTTTCCCTCCTTTTTGCCATTTCTCAAATGTCGTATAATCAGGATTCGGTTCTCGGCGACACATGAAGTGGCCACGGAGAGCTGTTCGTGAAGTTATATTTCGTTTTGCTTATTAAATCAATTATATTTAGTGATCTATTGACCAAATTACTTCTTTCAATTAATTAAACTTTTTATGTAAGGTTTTGGTTGAAATGAAAAAGTTAACATTAATGAAAAATAAGTTATATATATGGCAAAGTCTGCATAGTCAAGTAAAGCCGTAGTTTCAAATTCACTTCAAAATATTCATTTTGTTTGTTGTGCAATTACTTGTTAAAACCTTCAAAGAAATGAAGCCATACTATGGTCGATAGGCATCCTCGCTAAGTTTAGCCCTGTCAGGCGCAGAGCATTTCGCCATCTCCAGCTTAGAAGTAATTTACATATTATAAATGTACGTAAAATTACATGAAAGCAAAATTAAACAAAGAAAAGACGTGAGGGGATCTAACCCAGATGTGAGCCTCCTGTGCAAGAAATAAAAAAACTAAGTATTAGATCTTTGGTTGGCATGGCAATTTTTCTTAGGACGTTTCATTGGAATCTTTAGACGCATTGGTCGCTGGAATGCACGGTTGACCCCAGAAACCATAATTCCATATACGTTTGGGAACCATGGTGTATATGTAGAATTCTGTGGAACAGTGGTGATGTTTGTAGTCTTTTCAGTTCGTTTCGTTTTAGTTTTGTGTGCAGATTCCGTGTAAGTCATTTGACCAGGTGAAGGAGCTAATGAAATCTCAAATCAGTGAGTGTGAAGTTAATGTATTATCTCTTCGCTGCATTTATTTTAATTCTCCGCGTTTTGAACCAAATTTAGAGGTATGCAGATGGCATTGAACGTTCTGTATACACCGTCTGAACCTTTGTGCGGGGAAAGGATTGGTATCGTCATCAAAAGTGAAGACAATTGTTTCTGGAACGATAAGAATGTCTGTTGTACATGGTGTAAAGGATAGGTCCATGTATGCCCACCTGTGAGCGCCAGGATGGATACAATAGAAATCACACTGCCATAACTCTAACGGTCAGACCGAAACGATTTTAGGATTAGGTACGTGGTAGGATGTTCTTCAGTATCCCCAAGAGGCCCGGATGCCAAACCCTGCCCCAAGCTTGAGCAATGTCACGAAACCCACCTGGACAACATTGTTTCTACTCAAGAGAGATGAAATGACAACACGTTGACGTTGATGGCCTTTAAAGTGTAGAGGCCTAAAGCCAAACTAGTGGCTCGGATAGTTTCACGGTATTCAATGATAGAATATAGCAGTTATAAAAAGGGTTTCTCACTAATTTCAATTATTCAGAAATCGTGAGATGCGGTCTGGTGTGATGTAGGTTTCAGAAAAACATTTTCTTTATCGTGCCAACGTTTCGATCTTTATTGAGATCATCTTCAGGGCTCAAAGTGTTTGTCTTCTGTGTAATTGTGCCATTCTTGCGTGTCGTGTTGAGAGTGCACACTAATTTTAATCGTAATACAAAGAATCATTACTGATAGGGCAGCAAGATGAAGGATGTTTGACAGGTTTGGTTGGTTCATGAAAAAGAATTATAATAGAAAATTTTCTAATGGTAGGAAAATATGTTGTACTACTAATAAATAGGATCGGTGCAATATAAATCTAAATTATGTAATAAAATAAAACAAACATCCAGTTCATTAATGCCTCGTGACCAAGCACATAAATAACAAAAGACACAATAAATCCGGAAAAATATTACATCATAATGTTATACATTTAACACAGTCAGGACAAATTCTTTGCCTTACGGGTCGGATTGGAGTCAAATCTAATTTTGTATTTATCAAAACTAATTTTGTCATATATTTGATATAATTTTGGATGATCAATTTTGATTGAACTTGTGTTTAGTGTTTTAATGCAGTAAAATACTTTTAATTTAATAAAGAATAAAGTTAATGCAAATAAGATTTTGATGGGTAAATACAACGTATAAGGGCATGGCTAAGATCAACCGCCAGATGGTTTTAGTTCCAATAAAAGAAATGGTTAAAATGTTGTTATGCTCAGTCACTTTCCACTTATGGAGAAAATAAACGCGAGTCAATAAATACAGAATCTAAAGAAACTTGAAAAAGTGCTGAGTCTTGGGATCGAATTATAATATTATCTGAAAGTTTTTTCTTAAGGCCATAAAGAAACGTCAGGGCTTTCAACGTGCTTATATTGTAAGTTGGGTTTTGTATAAACTGCACATTTTATTTATGTTTTCTCCAGGGGAGAGGGAGGGACTATATACATACAATATGGTTAAAATTACTTAGAAAATAACCTTCAAGAGCGACGACGGTACGTATTAACATAAAACCGACGTAACTTACATAAGTTATGTAATAACCGTTAGCTTATATTACGCAATTTTCGAAAACAATGTAAAATCCCAATGAATTTTAATAGGGCATAATAAGGCCCAGCGTCGTGTCATAATGTCCCCCATCAATTTTTTGTTGTGCCATTATTGTTTATTAATCGTCCATTGGAAAATGGCAGCGCAGGTAGTGCGTCGGTTTTGTATCCGGAGATGGATTGTGGACGTTTCCTCGTCAGCTTCTGACGCAACAGCAAGGTCGCTCCAATCAACGTGAATGAGATGCTGTTTAGGCCTTGGGACGTGTCTCTTCACGCTACACCTCGCCTTGGCTCACATAGAACCAAGCTCGCCCTTCAACCCACGGATAACTTTTTCCCCACCGATTGTTAAATCCCGAAACGTGTTTGTAAAACGGAAGACGCGGCCAAACAGGAATATCGGACCATCACGACTTGTCCGATTTATAATCCAACAGGTTGTTGATTCGGCTGAGAATTACGTCTTTCTATCACAATGATCTAATATCAACAGAACAATTAAGAAAAACAAAAAACAAATATTTGTAATTTTCCAAATTACAGGATGACATCCATACTCATATCTTAGTTATGTCTCGCTAAGTACGAATATTTACTTCTAATAAAAAAATCCAGCAATACACCATGAAAATAATAAATTAAACCATAGGGTAACTAAAGGTATAGAAAGAAGTTGATGAGAACACAATATGCAAAGAAGATAGAACTTGTGAACAAAAAACAACCAATGCCGTTCCTCAAATAATGATCACAAACATAAGTTATGAGTTAATTAATGCAACTAGAAAACTAATATATAAATATTAATTTATTTATCCATCGTTATGCTGAAAGAGATCAAGCTGTTAATTTAAATTATACAAATCGCTAAATTTAAAAAAAATTAAGTTTGGTAATCATACAGCATATGTTTACATGATATTTATTAATATGGTGATAGAAAAGAAATAGACAATCAGTTCCATGAGCAATCCTGCCAAAAAAATACATAGTTTTGCTGTACAAATGTGCACAGGATATCTATTTCCTTTTTCCCTTCATTTTTGAAGAAAAGTTCAGTATATCGAAATAAACGTTAAATGTGCCGGGAAATTTTCAACCCAGTTTCCCCCCAAGTTACCGAACACACACACACACACACACACACACACACACACACACACACACACACACACCGGTTCTAAAAGCCGATCTACACCACCATCAGAAATGGGTCATTTCCCATTCAGCGGACGGGCCTATCAAAGTCAAATCATTTCATGAATAGAACCAAAATGGCATTTGAAATATCCGCGTTCGAATTACGTCCGTGAAACAAATCTTTTGTTAAATGAAATTTCCAACAGGCCGTTATTACCGGACGATTAAACAAAAAAAAAAATCAAGGGCAAAGAATTCAAATTCCCCAATATAGTAACCATCGGACGAGTTCAGAACTTCTACACGTTAAAAATAGGAAAAAATCACATCGGAAAAGCATACTACATTAAACGGACCAATCATTGTTTAAACATCTATCTTAATGAACTAACTTAATTTTAATTAGACTTTAGCATGGGCACACTTCTCATTTAACATCGCTATAGTTTGAAGACTAATCTGTTGATATTCACTGAGCTATGTAATTCCAATACCATGTAATTTTGCACAAGTTGACTTAAAATTGCTTCTGATAACCTTGGACATAACTAAAGCACTTGCGAGGCCCGATTGAATATGGCCAAGACAATATGAACCAATCTATTCTCAAATTTACTACATAGAAACGTCATTAGAAGTCGTACATGAATTGTTTTAAGTATACAAATCTAACTGGTCGAGCCAGTAAATCATGTTTTGCTTTAGAACTATCTTTGGTTTATCACTAAAACAATTTACTTAAACTATTTTGAAAACTACTCATTTATCATAGTTAAAGTTAAAGCATCGTATTTATTTTACTGGACTTTTTAACTAGCAATACCAATAGAAATACCAGGCAATTTTGCATCAGTTGTAACTCAGTGTTTTTAATCGGCAGTAAAGACTTTTGGTAAATTGGCTTCCAAACTTTGCTAGCTGGGAAATATATTCCTTTCCCCTAAATCTATTTAATTATAGAAATTTAATTATTTTTATATCATGCCATGGGTTTCTTTACAGTTTTTCTTTGTTGAAACTAGAGGTTAACCAATAAAATAATACAAAGATTAAATATTGCAATTATACATAAAACAATACTGTATAAATTATTGTAATAAATATTGAATATATAGAATTCGCACTATTTAAAATTCTAAATTGCAAGGCAAGGTCGATTTATAACATAATCTTTTGTGCGTAAAACGAACAAAAAGAATAAAGTATTTATAATATTATTATCAAAATTTGGACATTAATACATTTTTTAAATAAATTTAAAATCCTGATTAAAGGAAAATATATTTGTCACTTTGACCTTAAAAAATCGATTAAATAAATAGGCATTAATTAATTAAAAAATATTAAATATGGTTTTTGAGAAGTTTTAAGGTTTCTTAATTAGCAAAGCATCTATAAGCTTTACTCTCTGCAACCTGTTTTGATCCAATGTTGGCAAAGTTGATTATTATATCTCATAAATAATTAGCTCGACGATAATATCGACCTCATCAGTGCTTTGAGTCCGTAGTGAAGAATGAATCGACCCACAGGATAAATGTGATGATTATGAAAGATAAAAGGCACCCTTCATGATCATCAACTGCAGGTTTCAAAGGTTATCAAATATGGAAATCTACAATTTGGAAAGTACGATGTGTGACCCGGTGCAATTTTTAGATTCATTGCACTTAAAACTATAAGTTTCAAAAGTGTATATATCTGTTATTATTTGATAACCTTTTAAATAAATTGTAAAAATAATCGGAATGAAGGAAGAGAGAAATTTCCTTATAAGTTTGTCGAAAGTACTGAGTATTTTCTATTTAATTACGATGGTGATCTTTCATTTTTAAATGTTTTAGGGTAATAAGTAGTGGTTATTAATAATTTATTAAAGATTAAATTGATGCAGGTGAGAAGAATAAAAAATATTCCAATTTCTTTTCAATAACGGTGCCCCCTGCTGGATTCATCTTAAGGAAAACGTCTCTGCTGAAGTTGTACTCAGCCTGAAATTTCACTTGCGAATGTGCTTACATTCTGCTATGAATCACAGGGTGGAAATAGACGCTCCATTTAGCCTCTTCCTATTTGGCCATTGGCTCGGGGGTGCCATAACCATAGTGGAAAACACGGGCCATCTTCTCCGGGCAATTCGGCCAAGTTGCGTCAATTCAATTTTCGCAAAACTTTTATGACTCTTTTTAATCTAACAGAGATAGCATTATCTTCGCCCGTTTGACTTTGCTTGCCTGTTACACAACCGCGATAAACAACGATGGGTTCATTTTTTTTTTTTTAATTTTATTATTTAAGAGAGAGAAAGAGAAAAAATGGAATTTTATATCTTCTCATCCCACAAACCTAATATGTAAGACATTTCGTAATAACACTTGTTATCCAACGACACTCTGAATTTAGAAAACCGAAAAAAAATACGTTGAATTTATGAACAGTGCTGTCTTTTCGCACACATTCCAGTAAACCAATGCTGTCATTTTTGACTAATGGTCTAGCAGTACATACACATAATAGAGATTATATTCTCAGACAAGCAAAAATGGGGTAAAAAACTAAGCCATAGATGACTTAAACAATACTTTAGAAAACAAAAACCACGATAAATTAATATACTATTGGGTAAACCCGATAAACATATAACCTATAGAAGAAACTGCAATGACCTTCGACATTAACTTGACAAAAATTGAAAAATTTGAAATGAACCCAATAAAATGGAACAATCTAAACTTTGCTAACGGTATAAATTTAGATTGTAAAAAGATTCATCGTTGTTGACATTGTTATAAGATTTTTTTTTGCTTATTTAAGAATGTATTAAAAATGCAAATGAAGAATTTGTCGGATTCATGAGGTGCGAAGAATGAGGTAATTTAGAAAAATACCTTTTTCGTTTTTTGCCTACGTTACGACCTTTATTCGGGTCATCTTCGACGCATAAAGTATGGTGCTATTCTTGTGGTGTGTGAAATTGTCACGAACTTCACATCAATTTCATACATCACCACAAGAATAGCACCACACTTGATACCTTGAAGATGACCCGAATAAAGTTCGAAACGTCGGCAAAAAAATGAAAAAGATATTTTTCTAAATTACCTCAGTCTTCATTGCTTCTCATGAATCCGACAAATTATTAAAATACCGGTCACTAAAAAACACACAAATGTAAATAAAGGTTAAATTAAAAAAACCTTTCTATTTTCAGTATTTTATCATCATTGATTAAAAATATTTAATGACCTTATTCCTTAGATTATTATTTTATGACGTCACAGTAGGACTGCGCACTCTTCATAAAACAAAAATAATTATGGACAGACTTACTTGGACTATTCCTACTATTATTTATTACTAATTCACCTTAAAAAATAAAAATAAAATAATAAAAAATCTCGTCTATATTGCTAAATGTGCGTGGAAATTGCTGTTTTAAAATCAAATACATTTGTCAATTTCAAGTTCAAATTTAAAAAAATGATTAATTATAGAAAAAGGATTGTATTTTAGTATAATACTGCCGTCATTAATCATACTTTGAACAAAGTTGACAAACAAAAGTTGTATGCACTTTTCACAGTTTTCCTATGAACATTATTGAAAACACCTCCTGTTAAATGTTAAAAATGACTTGCAAGATTTTAATGACTACAGGCTAGGATGATTTTATTTAACGACTTGCTAGTACTGTCATTCGAGCTGAAATGATTAATACTGAACTTTTTTTTTAATATCTGCATTTTGTTAATTAAAAAAAAATTATGTGCACAGATGCAAACCAGGTGTCTTTTAGTTACAGACATCTGGTTAAATTTAAGAAAAAATCAAAAATAAGTTTGGTATAATAAAATTTTAAACAAGTGGCAATAAATTTGAACAATAAAGAAACAAAACGTATTTAGGTCAATTGACCGTTCAAGCAATATTGGACAGAGTAAGAGATTCGGAATTTAATCTTTGAACTTAACGCCATTATCAATTATCGACTGTTTTTGTTTGTTTTATAAAATATATATTTTGTTTGTTCAAACCCGATTGAAATTGGCCGATTGTAGATTGCGATGGTAGGTCACCCTGGCCCACAGACTCGGTTTGAAAGTAAACAAACCAACTAGTTTCGGAAGGGCCAATTGAAATTGTTGCTTCTTAACAAAGATTGATGTTCTCTACAAAATAATATCGTATAAATTTAATCAGGGGGGGGGACGTAGTCCCACCGTCTGTGAGCCAAGTATGCACACCGGGCCGAAAAGTTAGGGCAAACTGGAAGGTAAATATTTAATATTTACAAATGGCAAGTTTATTTTTTTTCTCTGCTCTGTAAATTAAAGAAATATTTCTTCTGTAGATTTCCTTTTAAGGATAAACTATATAAATCCAATAGTTAAATTTTATAGACCAAACAATTATTTGCATCTCATTCAAACAGACTTCGAATATATTTGTAATCCACTTTCTTAGTTGGCTGAAATAAAAATCTATTAAAAATGCATTCGAAGCAATTACTAAAAGTAAAAAATTTGTCCATTTTAAGTCGTTTTCTAGTACAAAATTGCTATGAACTCCTAGATTATCCTGGAAAATTGAAATTTAACAAAATTTTAAACGATATTCGATAGATTAATGTTAATTTTTTTAAATAAAAATAGAAATTACTATTTGAAACATTATTTTCGTAATCAGCTATAAAACAAATCAATAATTGTATAAACCGAAAGAAAATATAGGTTGCATATAGGTTGATTGTAAAACTTATGTTTAAAAAATATATTTTTTAGTAGTTTTAAGTAGTTAAGTACTATTTACATTTCACTCTACCCTTTCGGGAACATTTATTTATTTTTGATATCCTAAATTTTTTTTATAGTAATAACTCGAATTCAATCTATGAGAGTTACGTTTTGTCCTTTCAGAAATGTCAAAGTTTAGCATAACCCAAACAGTAGTCAATAATGTGGAAAAATATTTGTCGGGCGGTCTCTAGGTTGTTGAACATTTGCCAACGAGCAGTTTGCATCTCGCTAATTTTATGAAAACAGATATAGTTTACAATTATTAATTGAAATTATAACTATTTCCATCCAGATGCTGACTGGAACTACGGTTTGAGGGTATGTTCTGTCCTTACTGAAGTACGATGAAGTATGATAAGTGCTGTTTGTAGAGTTTTGCCTATTATATTTTGTATGGGGTTGTAGATCAAGGTTGAACTTTTTTTTAAACAATGGTGGTTTTATAAAATGTTTTATTTATGTATTTAAGCCTTTTTTTAAGACTAATCATAAGCTGATGTGTGAAGAGTGATCGGATATCTATTTTGTTAATGATTATGAAGGTTATAATTTGAAATTTTGTTGTTGTTAGTAAGGCCCGGCTACTCCGCTGAGGATTTTAATTCATGGGTGATCTTCGTCAATGGGGTTGGTTGTAACGTTTGTAATTGTTCGCTCGAGTGACTCTGTCATAGATTTAAGGGTGCCGGATGTCAACAGAGGCGAAGGGTGACGGATGCTAATCGCTACTTACCGTTGCCTCGGGGGTCGGGTTGAAACTGAAAGTTGTGGCAGCCCTCAGATATCTGACCTATTTAAGGGTTGGTAACGCCCTAGCCGGGGAGCCGCCCCCTCGCGCATGCCCGACCCATTTCACCCAGCTGATCCCAGCGCACGCTACCCCAATTTTGAGTCGGCCGAACTGGGTACGGGGACCGCCGAGGGACAGGGCTCTCTTGCCATCAGCCTTGACTCGTCCTACAGGAAATTCGCAATTGCACTGAATAATGAGACAATTTTCGTTTGTGTGAATGATGAAGCTTGAAACTTGACTACTTCAGCGAAAGGAGGTTGGACTTAACATCTCATATACCACAAGTACTTATCGATAAACCACCTCGCAAAACCGCAAATAATAAACAAGTATATACACAATTGCAAAATAGAAAAACTGAACTCATGTTAAATTATCATCGAACAAAATCAAAGTTCGTTATTCTAATAAATAAATAACGTCCTGACATACTAAAAGAAACAAAATTTGGCTAAGTTATACTTGAAACCGAGACTTTATTTTCCATCACGTCATCCAATAAAAAATAATTATCATCACTTAATACTTTTTTGTGCACGAAAACTTTTACACTGCTATAATAATTGGAGATATTATGTCTAATCTCAGCATACGCCTATTATTTGAGAATAATTTTTAAAAAAAATCGTTAAGTTATCAGACACCCTTCGTCTACGATACCCCAGTAGTTGAACGTTATGCCCTAGTTTATGTGAGGAATTACTTTATTTTTGATATGCTATTGAAAATTTTATGGGTTAATTGTGCTTCATTTTTTCCACATCGCTACTTCTAATCAGGAAGATAATTGAGACGTTCAATATATTTTTATATTAAAACCATGATTATCACTTTAATGCCGACCTCTTTGTTACACCGATTGTTTGAATTACGTCAGTTTTCTGTCTTCTGCACGCAGATTCGCAAAAAGATTTTTTTTCAAATTTTGCACACAAATTTTGCAAGTACTTCAAAATTAATACGGGCCTATTTGTAATTTAATATTTGATTTGAAAAAAATGCATATAAATATCGTAAATGGTTGTTTTTATTAAAAAATAAATAAATAAATATATAACACTGTACTTACCGAGACAAGTTTTATGTTGATCCAAAAAATAGATATCGCTTAAAATAATATTAAAAAAATAACGTAACACCACGTAAAAGCTATCGGGATTGAACTAATTATAAAAGTAGAAAAGTAAAAAATAAATTAATTAATAACTTCGACTGTTTTTGTTTTTTGTATGTTGAAGAATTGCAGCGAGGGGGAACTCGTGTACGCAACGGGCGGTTGGCAAGGTAACTCTGAGGACGATCCGGCCTGGTGGGGCGTTTTATAGGAGCCTGGTTCCGTGACGTCAAGTTGCCTAGCGACATGACGTCATTCCACCCCCGCCACTGACGTCACACCTTGCCATGCTCAATACCTACCCTCTTGACACAGTGCCACCCCCGCCCGGGCGGAACCACCCCACGGGGGGTCGTTAACGGCTTGATTAAAATTGAAACGACGGGCCGCTCCTACGGAAACTGGCGATCCTACGCTATTTGGCTGCACGGGAAAACGTAAATAAGTAAAAAGTGGATACTTTTTGAAACAATTGCATCAATAACATCCATTGATTGGACAGTCGGCCATTGACACGAATGGCTAAATGGGGATCAACAATTTCGAAAGACGAACATTTTTCTTTTAAATTTATTACCCAAACGTCACGGTCTCCATTGACGTAACCTAATTTGAATACGCGTACCTAAATTTGTTCGCACTTTTCCACGAATAGCCTTATTTATTATTCTTCACGCTCAAAATCTACATCCAGGCTAGAATAAATAAAAACTATAAATTATTTCTGAAAAATAAAGAAACTTTACCGATTTATATAAATTTGCGTGCTCTATTAGTCCTAGCAAATTACAAAAACGTCATTAACGATTTACTATTTTTAGAAAAATAATTTTTTTCATAATTCGTCGTCATATGTCCCACATTTCATGCTGCGTTCTTCGAATATCTGTGTTTAATGCAACTATACCCATTTCTACTTAAAAGATTGGAACAGTAACGTCATTGATGACCTTTTTATGTATAATCACTAGATTAGGATAAATGAAAGAAAAAAGAGGGTACATAAATATATAATAGTTTTTTATATATTTGTAATTATACTTCAATTATAATATTTTAAATCGATAACCAACAATGATAATTTGGAAGGTATTGATTTTCAAAATTATTTATTTACTGTCCACATACACGTATATATATATATATATATATATATATATTGTCTTACAACTTAAATGTTGGGGAAACTGGACAACAACTTTTCAACTTTTTACAATTTGTTTTACGAGTGAAGCTGTATGCGGCTGCCGCATACGTTAGCACTGGTCTTAAGTACTTTGTACAATAATATTTTATTATCAACAGTGTCGAATTTCTATTTAATAAAAGAAATAGTTGAACTATTAGTCCTTTACATTGATTTACTATCCATTTTCGTTTTAGTGGTCAATTGGCCAAGTTACTTTTTTTAATTAATTATCTTTTTTATGTAAGGGCTTGGTTGAGATAAAAAAGTCAGTGTCACGAGCGGGATTCGAACCCACGATCTTCGGTTAAATATGCCGCTGCTCTACCACTTGAGCTATCCTCTCGGAACCAACTCTCCATCCCAGCCTACAACCGTTCGAATATTCCCTCTTTTTGCCATTTTCAATTATTCAATTATTTACTATGTCATGATATGCGGTGTGAAGTTTGTTTTTTTTGTTTTTCTGTCTACAGTTATCTTGAAGTATTTCCACTCTGTTTCGGTTGTCTATTATTAGTTGGTGATGTAGTGCAGGTCGTCTTTTGGTGAACACAATTGCCTGTGTTTTGTCCATATTGATTTGTGGAAATATTTTAGTAATCTATGAAGAGTCAGTGTCAGTCCATTTACTATGGCGTCTATTCTCCACGATGATACATACAGAGCTGTGTCATCAGCGGGCGATGATAACAGAACATTTTCTTTTATGGGATGTCGTTTATGTAAAGGGAAAGCAAGATTGGACCCAGCACTGAGCCCAGACGTACACCCCTAGGCAGACTTCTTTTTTCAGACTTTTCATTGCCCACATCGACCAGAAAAATCTGGCCTGTCAAATATGAGCTGCCCTGTCGGACAACATATGGTGGAAAGCCATAAACTATTAGCTCATAGAGAAGGCCTTCATGCCAAACGGTATCGATCTCTCGTACCTTCTCTACGTACAGCAACACTCCCGTATGCTTAGATTGATGACGTATGACATATTGATTTATAAATTTCTAATACGAACATAATTTCTGATTATTCAGAAATCGTGAGATGCGGTCTGGTGTGATGTAGGTTTCAGAAAAACATTTTCTTTATCGTGCCAACGTTTCGATCTTTATTGAGATCATCTTCAGGGCTCAAAGTGTTTGTTTTCTGTGTAATCACCACATATAATTTCTGATTTTTTTTTTTTGTATTTAACGATAAAATAATACAAGTTTCGGGATCGACATAATCGCAGGCATCGATTTGTAAATATGTTCATTCATGAAACATCGATACGTAAATATTTCATTGATATTCTTTAGTCTCAAACACAAAAGAAGCTTGCAGTTTGAAGTTTTATTTAATAGATATAATATACAATTTAGGTAAAGTGTACAGTACAGAGTGACCTTTTTAGATTAATTTCTCTTGAATATATAACTTTATTCAAAACCAAAAAATAAGTGTTTAAAGTTTTTTGGTCTAGTTTTAAATTTTGTCCATTTTTAAAAATACATGTTGTCAGGATACACCAGAGCCAGTACAAGTTTCAATTGTAACTGAGAATCTATGTTTTTTACTACTGTTTTAAAGGATTTGTCACTATGAAAACGATGGAGCAATTTGATCAAAAATACCGAAATTATTGAAAAAAATGCGAAAAGTAAAATCTCGATTTCGTTTTTACTGTTATTATCAAAAAGTGAATTTTTAATTTTGATAAAATTTTGTTCTTTGTTTTCAAACGTTTCATTGCTAACAATAATTCCACGTGAAAAATATAAAATAACAATGCATAGTAAGCATAAAGTAACAAATATTCGCAGCATAGGGTGCCAAAACGATGCAGTAGAAGATCGAATTTGTTTTTTACTCACCTTCAAGAAGGTCAGAAGAATTCAAGAATCAAAATTTCAATTATCCATTAAAAGAAGAAGAAGAATGAAAAGGAAAAAGAAAGAAGAAGAAGAAAAGAAGGAAAAAGAAAAGAATATGTTTTTATAGCTTTTTTTAAACCTTAACAACATTATAAGCTTACTTATTTAATCTTACCTGAGCCTAAAGGCGGTTTAATTTATAAAAATGCAGTAATAAAAAAATATATATTTAGGAAAAGCATCTCGGTATATTTTACGAAATCATACTACGATTCTATGTTATCTGGGTTTAATATAATTCTAGTCACAAAAATTTACAAATTTCCGGTAATAACATAAGGAATGTTTAATTTTTGTGAACCAGTCTGTAGTAAACAAATCAGAATGATTTCAAAATAACATAATTTCATGGGTTTTTACGAAATAAAACCTCGATTATAAAATAATTGTGTTTAAATCCCAGCGTTTTCATGGCAAAAATGATATTAGTATCATCATTCATGATCTTTTGCGTTAGTCATGAATACCCAGATTGTAAACCAAAACAGGACGACAATTATAAAGAGAAGTTTTATACATTTCCAAGACTCCATACCTCGATACGTTATCTGAGTAACACAATTTTATGGATAACGATTTATAAATGGCCAATAAATACATTAATAATGATAGCCTTTTATGACAACCACAACCGATTTGAACCAATTTTCAGTAAACAAATCAGAAAGATATTTCTAAATAAGACAATTTCATAGCTTTTACGAAATAATACCACGATTATAGGTTAACTGTGCTTAACAAAATCGCAGGCGTACAAAAATTATAATAATATATCTTTGATGAGCTCAGATCATCAACGGATCTGAACCATTCTGCTATAACCAAATCAGAAAGATATTTTTTGTATAAAATAATTTCGTAGTTTTTTTTTAATATAAAACCTCGATTATAAGTTATTTGGGTTTAACGAAACAATAACATCATTTATGAGCTCTGATCTTCAACCGATCTGAACCATTCTGCTATAACCAAATCAGAAAGATTTTTTTTTATAAAATAATTTCCAAATTCCGTTTTAAAAGAGATTGCTTAATATTTTAACTTACAGTCTATTCTCGTCATTCTTACTCATATTATCCTTCATGTTAATAATGATTATTAAGACTTTTGCCCATTTTACACAGGCCTTTTGCAAGCTTTGAGTTTACTATCTTTAAAATTTAAGACTTGGGACAAAGCAAATTTTTTTTTGGCAGGGGGTTGGACATACCCCTAAATCAGTCTATTATTTCTTACTGAAAAGTGTCTTTCGTAAAGCTGATATTCCTATGCAAATCAAAATTGAAAGGTCGTGCGGTCTTCATGTTAAAGATCATTAATACTTTTGCCCATTTTACGCAGGCCTTTTGCAAGTTTTGGGTTTACTGTCTTTAAAATTTATAATATATCATTGATGAGCTCAGATCATCAACCGATCTGCTATAACCAAATCGGAAAGATATTTTTTTTTATAAAATAATTTCCAAATTCCGTTTTAAAAGAGATTGCTTAATATTTTAACTTACAGTCTATTCTCGTCATTCTTACTCATATTATCCTTCATGTTAATAATCATTATTAAGACTTTTGCCCATTTTACGCTGGCCTTTTGCAAGTTTTGGGTTTACTGTCTTTAAAATTTATAATATATCATTGATGAGCTCAGATCATCAACGGATCTGAACCATTCTGCTATAACCAAATCAGAAAGATATATTTTTTATAAATAATTTCGTAGTTTTTTTTTAAATATAAAACCTCGAGTATAAGTGATTTGGTTTTAACGAAACAATAACATCATTTATGAG
This sequence comes from Cimex lectularius, assembly GCF_000648675.2. NCBI lineage: Eukaryota > Metazoa > Arthropoda > Insecta > Hemiptera > Cimicidae > Cimex > Cimex lectularius. The sequence goes on along the minus strand of NW_019392917.1, from coordinate 255,429 downwards.
CTCTGATCTTCAACCCATCTGAACCATTCTGCTATAAACAATTTATAAAGATTTTTTTTTAATAAAATAATTTCGTAGTTTTTTTAAAATATAAAACCTCGATTATAAGTTATTTGGGTTTAACGAAACAATAACATCATTTATGAGCTCTGATCTTCAACCGATCTGTACCAATCTGTTATATTTAACTTTTAACTTCTAAACACCATATTTTCATAATATATACTTTTTATGAAATAATTCGACTAAAGGTTATATGTGTAACAAAATTTAATAAAATATAAAAAATTATAAAATTGGAATAACATATATATGAACATTTTTATTATCCATGAACAGCCAAATCATGAAAGAAACAATAATTTAAGAAAAGCATTTTTATAGATTTTTAGGAAACTGTTCCTTCCTCTAATCGAGATTACATGTGTTTTAATACATTACCAGGAGTATCATCTGTAAATGTTTAACGATAACCTAGCTAATGTACTTTTGTGACAACTAATAAACAGATTACTATAAACAATGGTAAAAGTTGTTTTTAAATTTTTAAACTTTTTGTTACGAAATGAAACCTTGTATTTGGGTGAGCAGTGTTTCACACGATCCCAGGAGTTTTTTGTAAAATTTCAATAATAGCATCTAGCATTTATGATGATTTGCATGACCATACCAAGATTGTTATATATGTAAGGATATCTTCAGGAATAACAGTTTTACATATTTTTACGAAACCATACAACAATTCTAGGTTATCTAGGTGTAACACAATCCCTGGCGAATCGATTGATATATTTCCAGTAATAACATAACTACTGTTCTTTTATGACAATGACCAACCAGGCTTTAATAAACAAACCAGATGTAGGAACTGCAATTTTATAGATTTTTATACCATAACCTGATTATCTGGATTTAACAAAATCCCAGACATATCGATTTATAAACATACTGTAATTATTATTCAGAAATCGTAAGGTGCGGTCTGGTGTGATGTAGATTTCAGAAAAACATTTTTTATGAATATCTTCAGGTACTGAGTGAGTAGAAATACTTCGATTGAATATAAAAAATATTTTTTGCACAGTATAAATTCACTTTTTTCAACATCCTACATGTATTTGTTAAATTTAAACAACGTTTGTAAATCCCAGGCGCTGAAGATGATCTTAATAAAGATCGAAACGTTGGCGAGATAAAGAAAATGTGTTTCCGAAGCCTACATCACATCAGACCGCATCTCACGATTTATGAATAATCATTGACTAACAGTCACTAATCACCACATACAGTAATAATATAAGTGATGTTTCTTTGTTACAATCAGCAGCCGGATTGTACTAAGAAAAAAGGAAAATATTGTAAATAACCTATTTTTGTAGATCTTTTACTATAGTACAATTCTAAGTTACCTGGGTTTAACACTATCCCTGGCATAAATTTCAAAAAATAACGTAAATTCCGGATTGTAGTAAATTAAATAGAAATATGACAATGATTCTCACTTATCTATGTTTTAAAGTTAAATTTTAAAGCTTTTTTTTTACAGAACCACGCATTGGACAGATTTATACTCAAATTTATAATCAACAATGATTTCATTATTATTCAACACTGAAATTAAATAATGGGGTACATACATACATAACATCACGATATTCTCGATTATCTGTGCTTTCCACAATCGTCGGCATCACGAGATATAAATTGTAATAAGATCATTTATATCATTTCGCATTGACTATCAAAATTTAGATATAAAAAGATCACTAATGATCAATTCAATAAGTACTCAGTTTTTTAACTCTTGGTTATTGATTTTTTCAAAACCTGATTTGCACATTCATTAAGACGCATTGTGGACATAATATGACCAGAATAATAAACTCATCTTTTTATTTAGGTTAAAGAAAAGGAAATAAATGTTATTTATTATTCCCATAAATTCCAATTTATTAAGAAAACGTGCCATGATATTCAGGCCAAAAACATAGTTTGAAAATACTTTCCCTTGTTATTGATTTTTTTTATTAAACATCGAAGCTCTTCCACTTGTAATTTTACAACAATGAAGTATATTGTTTTAATAAAATAATCAGCAACTAGGTTAAATACAAGCTGAGTTTATCATGCTTTCGTAGTTATTTACTAAAACTCGTCTTTGCAAGTAAGCTAGGTTTTTATTGGGTGTCTGGGAATTTTCAGATCATTCCGCATATCATTTGACAAGCTGTTTTACACTACTCATCAATATCGAATTACCCTTGGATTGCTTATTACTTAAAATTTTTCATCCGTACGATGATTGAAATTATTGAGTTAATGGTTTACTGGCACTACTACAAAAAGTTCCTAATCGATTTTTTTATCTGTTAAACGTCATAGAAGGTTCTCATGTAATCAATTGTATCAGAACGATGTGTTTAAACCAATTAAGCAGAAATAATATCAGCGGATTATGAACTTTCAAGTTTTCAACATTTCCACAATAAAATTTGTGTTAAATTAATTGGATCAATGGGATTTTTTTTGTATTGTATTATCACAGAAAACGTGTCGTGATTACCGTAACGTTATATAATTGAAACAATCTTTCCTAGATTATCTGAGGCAATCCGTCAAAGGCTCCCCAGCTATAACGTCATCGGGGATCTTTTCAAGCGTCTGTTTCGGACGTTTAAGACGGGAGAAAAGAAGGTGAAGATTTCCAGCTGTCATTAAAATCTACCTCATATACACGATTTCCTCTGTGAGACGATTTTGAACAGATTTCTGGCAAAATTTTTCAAAATTTTTCCCTCCGACGGAGGAAGAGGAACCAGGTCAACGTTTTTCGGATTTATTAGAAAAACGTGCCAGCGTATGATTCCTCTATGGACATTGCGCAACGGCCAAGACAGCAGTCTCATGGGTTATCACATACTAGAAGTTACAAGCTGATAAAAAACAACTGGAAAGCACTCTTTGGAACACGATTCAAAAAAGTTTTTCTTAACAAATATATTTTTTTATAGCTAAGTTGCAATATATTATTTAATGATAAAAATGTAATTTGTCTTTGCAATTTCACAATATTTTTCTGCGTACTCTTATAACACGATAAAAACAATGAGGTTATCCTTGGATCACGCTTGATTTAGATTTTAAAATAAATAATAATTTTTAAACATCTAAATTTATTAGAAGTGTTGGATTTAATTTTATATTTTTAATCAGGTTTAAATCTTTAAATCTTCAACCAAGGATTATTAATAAAAATAAACCTAGCGATAAACCCTTCTGGATTTGTTCACTACATATTAAAAATTAAATTAGTCGTCCAATTTTTCGATATAACAGAATAAGATAAATCGTTACAAATAATTAACAAGAATATTAGGTAAGATGGAAGAGTCCTCAAAAATCCAAAAGGATCGAGGAATTTGAAAAATAACAGGTCGCTATATATAGGAACCAGCTGTTCAGGAGAGATGTAATTTGGAATTCAAGTGATGAGCACCATATTAGAATTACGAGATCTCCTAGGAGGCCTCTGACCTCCTGATGGATCAGAGGAAGTCACCCACTTTCGTGCCTGAGCGACTCCGAGGTTGGGCTCGGGTCGGGCGCCATCGACTTCTTTGGTCATTTCGGCGGACTTCCGTTCCCTAAAACTAGTCATTCTCACACTCACTTACACAATAAATACATACTCCTATATACAAACGCAATCACATATGCATATCCTCTGTTTAGAATCCGGGCTTGGCGGAGCAGCGGTAGACCCTTGAGATAATATGCACCGCCGCCCAGCATACCCTTACTCTAACATAAACAACCTAAGCTTTAACCTATAAAATAAATACCCCACTATATACAACCCATTATCCCAATATCTTCCAAAAACCTAAAACGTTTTTCTTTAAACTCGTTGCCATGCTCGAGCATTTTCCTGTAATCCGGTCGTATTCCGTTTCGGTCCCTATACGGGGCCAAGCTGCGATACCCCTCCAACACGTGCGACACCGTGAGTTATCTTGACATGCTGTGCACCTGGGTCGACTTGCGCCGACCAACAGGTACCCATGAGTCACACGTGTGTGACCGATCCGCAGGCGGGTTAGGAAAAAGCTTTCCCTTCGGGATATCCCCTCCGGGCTCCAACGGTTGACCGTCGGCTTGATGTACACCAGCGCACCATAGTTACGCAGTTAAACAGTTAGAGACATATTTTAATGTTGAGTTTTCCATCGTTATTTTTATTTAATTTATTCTGGCTAAATCCTATTATTTTTTTTAACAATTGTATTTGTAGAGAATTTTTTATGTTTTGTTTTATTGTAATTAAATTTAATTGTGTACAACGTTTTCCCAATTGTGAATTATCTCTTTATTTAAAAAAGTCACATTTTACAGTCTATTCATACACCAAAACATTGTGCTTTTTTATGCCCGCTGAAAATAATTTAAGGCTGGGCTCACGCCAATAAAGTAGAAAGTGTCTTCTTTGCAGTCGCTTTATAAAAGAAGCATATATTATGTCTTTCTTCAGACCGACTTAAGTTGCAAATTATCCGTGGCCAACTTTTACAAACGTTTTATCATTAAGACGATATGCTGAAAATGATCACCAAACTATAAAGTTGGGTGAAATATGCGAATAAAAATAATTCCGTACAGTTTTAGTAAAATGGGTTTTTTGTTTGCTGCATCTTTATATTTCTTTGTTACTAGAATAGATAGTTTGAAAAAAATAACGATCCGTTTGAACACGCCTTATTAATATATATGTATCTATTAACATGTCCAAATTCATGTTAATAATGATTATTAAGACTTTTGCCCAATTTACACAGGCGTTTTGCAAGCTATGAGTTTATGATCTTTAAAATTTAGGACTTGGGACAAAGTAAAATTTTTGTTTGTTTTGACAGGGGGTTGGACATAACCATAAATCAGTCTATTATTTCTTACAGAAAAGTGTCTTTTTTCAAGCTGATATTCCTATGAAGATCAAAATTGAAAGGTCGTGCGTGTTCACGGCTTATAAGACTCAATCAATAAGGTCAATAATTATCTCAAGTTCAAATTCCGTTTTACAAGAGATTGCTTAATATTTTAACCTACAGTCTATTCTCGTCATTATTACTCATATTATCCTTCATGTTAATAATGATTATTAAGACTTTTGCCCAATTTCCATAGGCCTTTTGTAAGCTTTGAGTTTACGATCTTAAAAATTTAGGACTTGGGACAAAGTAAAATTTTGGTTTGTTTTGACAGGGGGTTGGACATAACCATAAATCAGTATATTATTTCTTACTGAAAAGTGTCTTCCTTAAAGCTGATATTCCTATGCAAATCAAAATTGAAAGGTCGTGCGTGTTCACGGCTTATAAGACTCAGTCAATAAGGTCAATAATTATCTCAAGTTCAAATTCCGTTTAAAGGAGATTGTTTAATATATAAACCAACAGTCTATTCTCGTCATTATTACTCATATTATCCTTCATGTTAATAATGATTATTGTTGTTATGATTATACATTGTTCCCTTTTGCAATCTTTGAGTTTACTGTCTTGAAAATGTACGATTTGGCACAGATAAGTTTTCGTTTTTGTCGAAGATTTGGACATGAGATTAAGTCAGTTTGTTAGTTTTTACTGAAAAATTTCTTCTTCATAACCAATTTTCTTATGTCAATAACTTCAATAAATATCTCAGATTCAATTGGAGTTTTAAAGGTGATTGGTCTTTTCAAACTTAAAATTTAGTGTTCTTAAAATTTAGGATTTGGGACAAACCTAGTTGTTTTGTCGTGGGTTGGATATGAAATTCTGATTTTGTTACATCCTAGTGAACAGTTTTTCTTCAGTCAATTTTTTCATGAAAATTACAATTGAAAAGTCATGCGTGTTCACGGTTTATAAAAGTTTAGCAAATTTTTGTTTTCACAGAGAGTTGAACATGAGCCTAAATCAAACTATTATTTCTTACTGAAAAGTTTATTCCTCAACGTTCATTTTTCTATGAAAATCAAAATTGAAATGTCTTGCGTGCTCACGTCTTATAACACCCAATTTGTCAATAACGTCAATAATTATCTCACGTTCGAATTCCATTTGAAGAAGGATGGTTTAATATATAAACCGTCAGTTTATTTTTGCCGTTATTTTTCATATTAGCCTTCAAGTCAATAATGATAACTAGGACTGTATAATGTGCTCAGGCCTTTTTCGAGATTTGACTTTAAGCCGTTTTCGTCCTGGGACAATGGTTTTTAATCAAGAACCTGGTCAATTATGGGCTCACTCTCCAGTCTATTGAAGATAACGTTTTTCAGGTGTTCATTCGAATAGATATTACTGACGTACTTGAAAGACATCATTCCATTGTGCCGTAAGATTCCCATAGAACTGTTTATGTTAATAACCAGACAATGAAAGACTTTTGAACCCAATGAACTCATTACACATGCTAAATCGATTCGGGTGAGACTGTTAATCGTCCACTTGTTTTAATGCTTATGGAAGATCCGTTTTTATGACAGAAATATTGTAGCTTCAACTAATTAGCGGTTGTTAACTAAAGTTGACAATACCTCTCACAAGAATTACGGTCAGATCTGATTGAGATATTTTTTAACGTAATAGGTCAAAGATTTCACTTAAAAAAATTGGGATAAAAAGATAGATAGACCTCGGTGGTTTTCATAATCTATTTGAACTATCTATTAAGGGGATTTAACTATCTAGAAGCAAGCATATGAGGAAAAGCTACGTTTGTTACTCGAAAAATGCTCGCTTGATTTAAACGAAATATTTTGCGAAATGTTCAAATTCGTTTGTAATAATGACATGTACGATTCACAGGATTATATTGTAAACTAAAGAAGTCTGAGTGATAATAATTAAGGGTTGTAGACCAAAATTAAATTATACTTTCAACAAAAATAAGAGACAGGCTGTTAGAAATCTGGGTCCACCGTAATTTTTGTAGGGATCAGTGTTGTTTTATTGTATTTAATACCGATAGTTTTGTGCCCCTTGCGATGATAGTGAATGTATTTATTGGCGTGAATGTGTAATGTGAGAGGGGTCGATGGCGCAATATTGATTACCATATCAGCCCTCCATTAGGTTAATAATAGTAACGTGTGGGTGTATAAATCAGTCACTTTTATTTACTTGATCTTACTTTATTTTTTTACTAACTGTGTACTGTCAATATACGAACTGGAATATATGGGGAACAATGAGAAGTTTGTGGTATGGGCGATCGAAGTCACGGTAGCTCATGTGGTAGAGCGGCGGCGTATTTAGCCGAAAGTCGTGGGTTCGAATCCCGCCTGACACAAATTTTTCATTTCGAAAAAATTGTGTATAATTAATTGAGTAAATATACAATGAGAAAATAAAAATTATTCATATATGTTTATTTATTTAATAAAAACAGGCTGTGATGGAACATTAATATTGAAGAGAAAAATAGGAGAATCCGTTGTGGCAGTGTGTGTAATCTCCCACAAAGGATAAACCTTAATTATGTTCTAGCCATCATTCAAGTGATGTTTATGGGTGTATATATATTATATATTATTCAGATATAGTGAGATGCGGTCTGGTGTGATGTAGGTTTCAGAAAAACATTTTCTTTAACGTGCCAACGTTTCGATCTTTATTGAGATCATCTTCAGGGCCTGGGNTGTGTGTGTGTGTGTGTGTGTGTGTGTGTGTGTGTGTGTGTGTGTGTGTGTGTGTGTGTGTGTGTGTGTGTGTGTGTGTGTGTGTGCGCGTGTGTGTATTTGCTAAAGATATTTTAGTATTTATTTATTGTTAGGGTTAAGTTTCTTAGATATGTACATAGTTACAATGGAGGTAAGACGTAGGTGTTACCTTGTTAAAGTGGAAGTTTTTTGTTATTTAACTTGTGCCAACTTTTTTACATTTTAACTAAGAATATGTAAGTTGTCAAGAATCTGTGAATTGTCTGTAAGAATGTAAAAATGATTTAAAATTGTTCTCTGTAGACCCTGAAGACGACGAAATAAATCGTCGAAAGCTCGGCGTTGGTTCATTAGCACTATTTGTTTTTCTGACCAGAACCCTATATTACCTATATGTACGTTATATAACCTATAATCTGATTGTTATTGAATAAAGGCTGGTCGATCGCATAGAAGAAGATAAAACTCCATTAGGTTAGTTATGTAATAGGTATAAGGGTGATAGAGAAATATCTAGTACTCCACGACTCCGAGTGAATGGTATGTAAATAAGAAAGAATGTATTTAAGAATGAGCTAGAATATGAATGAGCTTGGTTTTTGTAACTGATTTTGTTCGGGGATGACCTAGCTCCTGGAAGTGGCAAGATGGACAAGACCGAGTCTGAGCCCGGACTGCAAACACCCGAGGTCGGTCACTCTCGAGGTCTGGCGGTAATTTATTGTAAATTACAAAAGCTGGAATTCCTGGTGGACTGCACAACTCTACACACGCCTGTACGTACACATTTGACCTTATACAAATCAATAATCAGTGTTTGACCTGTACTAAACCGTTCTGAACAGTCTTGGTTGAACTTCGTCGACGGCAAGAGGGCTTGTAACTCAGATCAGCTAAACTTACTTCACCGACATTTTTCATTATTTATAAACATTATTGATAATTAATTATCAACAGAAACATATCGACTGGATTTTACAAGATAATATTTTAGGAATCTTTTTCCTACTAGATATATTATAAGAAAAAAAGTATCAACACGATTTGAGAGTCGCCATTCCCTTTATAACATTTTCCTTTAGAACTATCTGAAAAATAGTTCATTTTGAAAAGGATTCGCCCTGTTTCATAGAAATATAAAAAATAACGTTCCTGTCGTTTATTTTATTGATATGGAACTATCAAACCTAGTTATTTTTCGAAAGATCTCACGATGTACCTATGTTTATCATGTGCTTGACTTTTTCCATCACAACTGGTTATGTCATTGGCAATATTTTAACAATCGCAAAATCATCTTTTATCTAATCGCCATACTTCGTTCTACGATAGTTCAGGGGGCATGTTTGTCTTAAAAGTAACTATTTAGTATTATTTAAAGATAAATGATTTTAAAAATGTCCAGTTGTCTCATTAGTACATTACCACCGTCGTCTATGGCTTAAATAGTTATTGATGATTGAAATATTTTACGATATTTTATAAATATACAAATAGTTAAAAGGGTCAGTTTCAAATTAAAAAGAAACTGATTTTGATTTGACTTCAGAAATAGCATGAAGACAGCCTGCTTCTGTAAAGAACAGTTCGACAAGATTATAAAGACAATATTTAATTCTTACTTTCTATCAATGAAATAAGCCCATTTTTGAAAAGGAATGTTTTTTCTTTACCTACATAGAGGATTTTGTAAAGGTATCAACACAACCAATTTACAATAATTTCACTAATTATGCTATTAACAATTTATCAAATTTAATGTATTAAGAAAATAATTTATAAATTTGAAGATATTTTTATACTCAGGTAAGTGATTGTCGTACAATTGTAACACAGTTTTTAGATTTATGTTTACTTTTAGGTTTGTTATCAAAGGATGCATTTTTTAAAAAAGTTTTTGAACTAGCGCTTTCCAAATTAGGTCTCAGTCTACTTCTAAGATGTTTGGCCAAACTTGGGACAAAACAAGTTTTTGTTTTGACAGAACATGAGCCCAAATCATTCTATTATTTCTTACTGGAAAGTTTTTTCCTCGAAGCTGATTTTCCTATGAAAATCAAAATTGAAAGGTCGTGCATGTTCACAGCTTATAAAACTCAGTCAATAAGGTCAATAATTATCTCAAGTTCAAATTCCGTTTTAAGAGAGATGGCTTAATATATAAACCTACAGTCTATTCTCGTCATTCTTAATCATATTATCCTTCAAGTTAATAATGATAATTAAGACTTTTCTCCATTGTGCACAGGTCTCTTGCAATCTTTAAGTTTACTGTCTTGAATATTTAAGATTTCAATATCAATATAGGATATCAATGACACCTTTTTTTAGTGATACGAAGTGAAAAATATTTAGACAAGTGTCTACATGGTCTGGACCTTAAGAGGCAATACATTTTTTTAAAAATTAATTCAAGTACTTCAAGTTATTATATTCGGTATTTTTCGAAGGGAAATAAAATAAAATGAAAGATCGTATTTCATGAGATTAGATTTTTATAAAAATTTACAAAATCCAAATCGGTTTAATGCTGCACAGAGTGAAAATTCAAATATATATAACAAATATACACATATGTCATAAATACGAGTGATATTTATGATTGAGAAATATCACAGACAACATATTTATATCAGCCTAAAAAGTCGACCGGAGTAAAGATTAAATTGCATATATAGTGTTTCAACTCTGTAACAACACGGAAAAGATAACATACAGTCTTGTTTATAGCAGCTCCAGCTGTCTGTCCGTGGGACATGATGATATAAAGAAGAAAAAATAATTTCTAGTTCTAGAAATTGTTCCAAGAAATAGACCTTCGGTAGCTTCTTCATTTAGTTAAGATTGTGAAATACTCGTAGAAATTTTTTTATTAAGCCTGCACATCCAAATGTACAATTCTATGAAAATGTACGTCCCTACATTCTTATTTCTAAATAAATAGTGATGATATCATGAAAAATTTATCAAAATAAAACATATTTTATTGTAAAAAAATCTAACGCAGAATGACGAGACATCATCGATTTTGCTAAAAGCTCGAAAAATATTAAACGTTCTAAATAAGCCATAAAGAGAGGAAAACAAAATTTTAAGTAATTTACATAACTTTTTAAAATATAGTTTGGTGCCTCGTGCATGATTTGAAGGTTTTGATTTGTCAGCCTATTTGTTATTTTAGCTAGGATAAGAAAATAATATGCAGGTCCGTGTAGAATGATACAAGATAACAAAACTCCAAAACCGAAAAGACGCCAAAAAACATATAAATAATTCGGATAGGTTTTAAGCACTCATTACATACAAATTTTTATAGCAAACGGAATAAAGAAATTTTTGAGTGTAATAACAGGGGACATATTTTTTGCACACGATGTTTCACTTAAAAACGCGTAACTCCTCTGGATCTTATCCAATGCACACGTTATTACAATCGTTATGCTACATAACAAACTTTGTTTTTCATGTTACTGAGAAAAAGTTAGAAAAATAAAACACTTCAGAGGTTTTATTTGATATATATATATATATGTGATTTAAATTTATTTAGGAGGTTTGTGCCATTAGGTAAGGTCAAAAGCTCTGCAAAGATTCCAGATGATCGGTGGGGCCATTTTAGAGATATTGCTATTATTTTATTTTCGAAAAAACAGAAGCATTTGTAAATGCAGAGAATAAGATAAATCATGAAACTTTGAGGGGATTCATAAACCCTATAAAACACACGGGATGGAATTACTTAGGCCTCCGTAAGTGAATTGCAATTTGAAGATTTAAAATAAACAGTTTGAGTTTTTGTTGATTTCATCCTGGCATTAACAAATTGAAAAGTACAAAAAGTAGAAAAAATAAGCTTTGGAACGTTTGTAATAACTCACTAGTTTTCGTGGTCCGCTTTACCAATTAATATCTTTGAATTAATTAAGATTTTTAGTTGAAATAAAAATAGATAAAAATGGCAAAAAGGAGGGAAAATTCAAAAGGTGGGGTTGAGATGGGAAGTTAGTGTCCGAGTGGATCGATGTCCCGATAGCTCAAGTGGTAGAGCAGAGGCGTATCTAGCCGAAGATCGTGAGTTCGAATCCCGCTCGTGACACTGACTTTTTTATCTCAACTAAATACCGTAATTAATTGAAAGTTCGTAATAATATTGAATTTTGATAAAATCCAGAGTTGTTATGAATTTTTAAGTGTACCATAAAACATCATCTAGATAAAAAATGCCTCTTGCGAATCCGGTCATAGATTTATATTGTTATTACAAAAGGTTCTAATGAATAATAAATAAATTTGTATTCAAGGATTTGAAAAAGTATTTAGGACTAAATCGAAATAATTTTTTTCGATTTTTGATGGTGTGGAGGAATAATTCTGTTTTTTGTTTGTGTGTGTCTGTACACTATGTAGAGCATGAAACCCAAAGTTTGTTACGTAGGACAAAGTTTGTTTTACCGTACATTGGATAAGATCCAAAGGATTAAGCATTTTTAAGTGAAAAAATTTTTGCAACAGAGCTGATGTATCTCAAAAATTTCTGTATTCCGTTTTCTATAAAAATTTGCATTAAACGGCTTTAAAGAGTGCTTAAAAACTTATGCGAATTGTTTTTTTGTAGAAAAAAAATTTTTTTTTGCGTCTTTTTGGTTTTGGAGTTTTATATATCTAATCTCATTCCACACGGACCTGCATATTATTTTCTTATCCTGGCTAAAACAACGAATAGGCTGATAAATCTCAACCTTCAAATTCATGCACAAGGTACCAAACTATATTTTAAAAAGTTACGTAAATAACTTAAAACGTGGTTTTTCTCTTTCTATGGCTTATTTAGAAAGTCTAATATTTCTCGAGCTAGTACCAAAATCGGTGATCTCTCGTCATTCTGCGTTAGATTTTTTTACAATAAAATATGTTTTATTTTGATAAATTTTTCATGATATCATCACTATTTATTTAGAAATAAGAATATAGGGACGTACATTTTCATAGTATTTTACATTTGGATGTGCAGGCTTGATAAAATTTTTTTTACGAGTATTTAACAATCTTAACTAAATGAAGAAGCTACCGAAGGTCTATTTCTTGGAACAATTTCTAGAACTAGAAATTATTTTTTCTTTTTTATATCATCATGTCCCACGGACAGACAGCTGGAGCTGCTATAAAAAAGACTGTTTGTTATCTTTTCCGAGTTGTTACAGAGTTGAAACACTAAATATGCAACTTAATCTTTACTCCGGTCGACTTTTTAGGTTGATATAAATTTGATGTCTGTGATATTTCTCAATCATAAAAATCACTCGTCTTTATGACATGTACATTTTTTATATATATTTGAATTTTCACCCAGTTCAGAATTAAACCGAATTGGATTTTGTAACTTTTTATAAAAATCTAATCTCATAAAATACGATCTTATATCTTATTTTTGCATCCTTCGAAAAATACCGAATCGGTCCATATATAATAACATGAAGTACTTGAATTAATTTTAAAAGTTTTTTATTGCCTCTTAAGGTCCATTGTCAAGACCGTTTAAACGCTTGTCTAAATATTTTTCACTTCGTATCACTAAAAAAGTGTGTCATTGATATCCCATATTGATATTGAAATCTTAAATATTTAAGACAGTAAACTTAAAGATTGCAAAAGACCTGTGCACAATGGAGAAAAGTCTTAATTATCATTATTAGCATGAACAATATTTATGAAGAAATAAGAATGTAGGGACGTACATTTTCATAGAATTGTACATTTGGATGTGCAGGCTTAATAAAAAAATTTCTACGAGTATTTCACAATCTTAATTGTAACTTTGTATAAAAATCTAATGTCATAAAATACGATCTTATATTTTATTTTATTACCATTCGAAAATTACCGAATCGTTCCATATATAATAAATAACTTGAAGTACTTGAATTAATTTAAAAAAAATGTATTGCCTCTTAAGGTCCATTGTCAAGACCGTTTAAACACTTGTCTAATATTTTTCACTTCGTATCACTAAAAAAAGGCGACATTGATATCCTACATTGATATTGAAATCTTAAATTTTCAAGACAGTAAACTTGAAGATTGCAAAAGGCCTGTGCACAATGGAGAAAAGTCTTAAATATAATTATTTACATGAAGGATAATATAAGTATGATATAAATATATATGATATAAATATGATGTCTGTGATATTTCCCAATCATGAATATCATTCGTATTTTTTACATATATTGGAATTATCACCCGGTACGATAATATTTCTCATGGAACTAATGGGAAATAAAGACATAAAATTACATTGGCAACGCTGTCGGTTTCTTACTCTGTTATCATGGTGCATGTGCATCTTTAATTTTCTCTGGGAGGTTAGTAATTTCTCTTTCGTATAGTGTGACGACGTCATTGTGATTAGTTTAATTTGTCCTCATTGCCAGTGATCAGTGTGCTCCTTTCATGACTGAAACGATGGACGAATTCAGTGGAAATACTCCGTTAAAAGGCTCGGTTGATTTTTAATGAGTCAATGGGCGAAGGGCGAAGCTAAATATGCATATCTTACTCAAAAAGCTACGACACTCGATAAGCATAAAAGCCTCAGAATACTGGTTGCAGAAGAATGGAATGACATAATCGATTAGCCGGTTCAAACTTGTTAAATTTGAAGGAAATTTTTGATTCGGGAATTAAGTGGACGTTTTCAAGATATTAGGTCGGGATTGTGCCTGGAATAAGGCAGAGGTTGATTTATTTCATCTGTATTCCGCCTTGGTTCTTTTACTCAAAAATACAGCAAGACTTACGAATTATCGGCATTGTGTTAAATTTTATTTTAAAATAGCTTTGCAATACTCGACACAGTTTTAAAATGACGTAGTAAAACGCCTAATATAAAAAAAGGCATTTTGGTGGTATGGTATGGTACGGTGAAAAAGGATACTAGGAAGCGGAGTTTGCACTCCCCAGGCACTGCAGCCTTCTGGCTCATTGTACCTTTCTAGTTCCTTAGTTCAGTGCAATAGACTCAATCCTTCTCCTTAGAAGTATCAGGTCATTGACTGTCGCTGCTGCAATTTGTTTCCCTAAGTTTTTTCCATACGTTAGGTTAAATCTCCATTGAGCGGTTGCATCGCATTCCCAGATGATATGAGTGGCTGTTTCCTCCTCCTCATTACATAATCTGCAAATGGGATCATCGCTGTATATACCCATGTTGTGTAGATGTTTTCTCACATGCCAGTGCACTCTCCAGTTGCAGCAGTGATTTTGCCAGATTTGGTGAGGATTGTTTCATCATAATTTTGCTGTGTATAGAACCGCTAGAATTTATACCTTCTTCTTTTATTTTGTTTGGATCCATTCTGCCATGAAGGATTTTATATTTGTTTTTGTTATCCCAAGTATAGGTTCGGGGCCTATGTATGGTCTTGCATATCCTCCTCTGGCCAGACTGTCTGTTTTCTCATTACCCAAAATTCCCCTGTGCTCTGGCACCAAGATATCATCAGGTTGTTGTGTTTCCCCAGGTTTTGGAGATTTTGGATGCATTCACTGACTAATTTTGATGTGATTCTTTTACATGCTAATGCTTTAAATACTGCTTGGCTATCTGATCTTATGAGGATTTTTTATCAGTGTAACCTCTTTTAAGATTTTCCAGATTTTGATAGTGATCAATATAATTGAAAGTTATTGGAATAATTGATTGAAACACTAAGGGTGCTAAGTCTGGTAATTACAGATCTCTGCTATATGGTTCACACCACAGTTCTGTAATAGTTTCACACGTATTCGGGGGTTCCTTTCAGCCCCACAGCTAAGTTTTATTAATACTGGCAAGTATATTGTCTCTCTTGTCCACCCTGTCAATAAAACCCCCAACCCATCCTCCCCTACAGACTACCGTCCCATTTCCATCCTCTCGAACCTGTCCAAGCCCCTAGAAAGATTAGTCCAAGCACAAGTCTCCAGGCACCTTGAACAGTCCCAGTTTCTCAACTCCAATCTGGTTTCCGCCAAGGTTATTCCACCCAATCAGCACTAATAAAAATTACTAGTGTCCTCCACTTTGCAATGGACCAACGGAAAGTTACTATACTTGTCCTTCTTGATTTTTCAAAAGCCTTCGATTCTGGCCCTCACTCTTCTCTACTCTCTAAACTCGAATCTTTTTCCTTCTCCGCCAGCACCATCCGCTGGTTCCACTCCTACCTTACCAATCGCCACCAACCGCTGTCTCCCTTCCCAATGGCCTTCCTCCTTCCTCCCTCTAAAATCTGGGGTGCCCCAAGGCTCTCGCATCTCTCCTATTCTTTTTTTCCATTTATATCATTGATCTGCCCGACTCCATCCAGTCCTGTAACTATCCCTATATGCCGATGACTCCCAAATATACATATCCTTCCACCATTCCGATCTTCACTCGGCCATTCTCAAGATCCAAAAAGACCTAAACTCCATCAACGAATGGGCCCATAAAAATTCCCTAGTACTCAATCCGTCCAAATCTACCGCCATAATTATCGGGTCCAGGCAGCTCCTCAATTCCCTCCCCAGCATATCACCTCTCATGCTAAATAGCCCTTCTGCTCTTCGGTTAAAAACCTAGGAATAGTCTTTGACCGAAACCTTTCCTGGCATCCTCACCTTTCTCAAATTTTCCGCCATTGTATTGCCTCCCTCAGCCTACTTCGTCGGTCCTGGCTTCTCTTACCTTTCTCCACCCGCAAACTCCTTGTAACTTCCTTTAGACTTCCCTTCTTCGATTATAGCTGTTTGGCATACGATGGTCTCTCAGAGGGGGAGAACGCGCGATTGAAGCGTATTATGAATTGTGTTCGGCACCCCAGGGGATCCCGGGTGTCGGGGTTGTATTCCCAAGTTTCCTGGCTATTCCCTTCCTTCCGTGCACAGTATTTCCTAGGTTGCTTTCTTTTCCAGTCCATCCACACTCGTCGTCCTCCTTACATCATCCAATCTCTCCAATTCAACTCCTCACATCTCACTCGTAACACCCGCTCATCCCAATCGACCTTATCCTTCCGCAACATACAACCCATACCTTCGAAAGATCCTTTCTGATCCGAGCCCCTAAACTCTGGAACCCCCTTCCCCTTTCTATTCGTCATGCTGCCTCCTTTTCCTCCTTTAAATCCCACCTGTATAATTACCTCCTCTCCCTCCAAGCAGAGACCTCACGTTAACATTTGTTATTTTTGTTTAATATTCTCGTATTTTTTTCTTCTGTCCTGCCTTATTGGTGCCAAGATTTCTATCTTTTTTTTAAATTTTAACTCCATAGAAGGAACTTCTTCTATTTATTTCATATTAATTATTCTTAGGGGACACCAGTCCCAGAATAAAGTTATTTTTTCTTCTTATATATTTTGAGCTTCAGCTACCTCGGTTGTCTTGGCAACAATAAGAGCTTGTAAAAGTGATGATCAGAACACCAGAAATGTAATATACGATCCTCTTTCTGAAAGTGTACTGTTATATTTAGCAGAAATTTCGGCGCCAAAATGTGACTTATTCGGTCAAGTGAGGTACTTTAAATTACTTCCCCCTCAAAAAACACACCTGTTGCACATGTTAGGCTGGAAACTGGTAGAATACGAACAGATCTTAAAATATTTAAAAAAATGTTCAATTGGTTGTGGATTTGCTGAAGATGTCTGAGTCCTCTCTAACCAAACGTTCTTTTTATTAGACTGGAAAAGCTAAGTGCCGAAAATTATACAATGCTTTTCAATTCGGTTGATGAAATTAGAACACGATTTGCAACTATTGGTGCTCACTATAACACATCGAATTATGGAACAATTTAACAAAATTATAACAATCACTTAGAATAATATAAAAACAATTATTTATGAAAAGATACTGAATTTGTCTTAAATAGCCGGTTCAGTATGACAGTATTAGCAGTCTAACATGGAATGAACCATATATAAACGATAATGTTCGTATCAATAAAATGCGAGTATTTGCTCGATGAGACTTGCAAATAAACGATCCTGTGGAATATATTTAAACAGGAGATTACACTTATTTAATTCTGAACAACCTAGTAAAATTTCCTCTTTAACAGAACCTGATCACCTAGCACATCTATTGTGAACCTGTCCATTCTTTGGGTCTCTCAGAACAAAATATATAAAAATTACATTCCACTAACTAATTGTAACAATGAGGATAAATTTGTAAACCTACTCATTATATCTGACACAAGTGAACATAAACTAAATGATATATATATTTTTGTTAATTTTTTTCTGAAATTAGGAGCAATTTTTATTAGCTTGTTAAGATTTAATCGTTTTATTTTCTTTATCACATCTATAAATGTTTATTAATATTATTACTATTGTATTGTATGTTGCCGGATAAATTTGTTTTATGTTCTTTACAATATCTATAAATTATTGTTATGAAATCCATTATAGTTACAATTACTTCTTTCAATTAATTAATCTTTTTTATGTAAGGTTTTGGTTGAAATGAAAACGTTGTGCTACGAGCGGGATTCGAACCCGCCGAACTTCTGCGGGTTCGAAACCCGCTCGTGACACTAACTTTTTTATTTCAACCAAAACCTTACATAAAAAGATTAATTATTGTTATTATTAATGGTGTGCTATATTGTATGTAATGTCAGGATAAATTTGTCTTATTTTCATTATAATATCTAAAAATGTGTGTGTGTGTGTGTATATATATATATTTTTTTTTTTATTTTTATTTTTTTTCTTTCGGGCGGCTCTCTGCCTGGGCTATTGCCGGCACCTCACATTTCTTCCACCTCACGTTTTAATTTTTAATTTTTTTTTTTTAAGTTAGCTTTTCTGTAGGAAGTCTGGCGATCTTTCTGGTTGTGTTCTGGGACGTTATTTCTTCATTTTTAGTCCTCGTGGTGAAAAGGCTCTGAAACTATCTCATTCACTAACATTCAAACCTAGCCTAGCCTACATGCGGGTTTCGGAGTACTCGACATATCTCTGAAGACCCGCCCTCGTTCACGCTAATAAATACATCCATACATTATGTACAATTAAAATTACAATTAATCTAAAACGTTAACCTAGGTGGTGGGTTTATGGGGTACTTGATATTCCACCATAGACCCACCCATGCATACACTACTATCGCACTAATAAATACATTCACTCAAACAGTAACCAATCATTCTGTATTTACAAATTTAAAAAAATGCGAACCCACTGGCGCATTTAATATTACAACAGTGCCTGCGCCCATTCACTCTAAAAGATATTATAGCCTAATACTAACCTAAATCGGTGGTTCTGTGGAGTACTCGATATTCCTGCACAACTCACCCATACACAATCACTTTCGCGCCAATAAATACATTCATTCTACCCAAAACACGCAGAAATATAAATCCTACTTTGGTGGGTCTGTGGTGTACTCGACATTCCGACCACTCCCCACCCATACACTCACACATTCTCGCTAATAAATACACTCACTTCAAGAAGGGAAAACGAAACCACGCGTGGAGAAGCATTAAAGTATATTGTTATTATTACTGGTATGTTATATCAGATGTAATGCCAGGATAAATGGGCTTTATTTTCTTTATAATGTCTATAAACGTTAATTATTATCAATGTTATTACTGCATTTTATTGTAGGCAATGCAAAGATAAATTTGTTTTATTTTCTTTACAAACGTATATTATTATTATTATTGTATATTATTGTATATAATGAAGGCCAACCCCCATGTATATATCTGTAACTGATTTTTAAATTTAAAAAAAAAAATTGATTGAAACACATTTGATGAAGATAATCTGTATTTGTAAAACTTTTGAACGTTCATGTTAATTTAACTGGTAGTAATCTGTTTATTTCTAACATCTAATAATTTTTTAGACTCTAAAGAGTAAGCCTTTCCATAAAATTAGATATAATTATAATTTGGCTTTAAATGAAAATAGTACAATGGGTGATTTAAAAGATAAGAAAAATCGTCGCCTACAAATATTGTTTATTTTAAAACAAACCAAATTACAGCGATAGTGCACAGGCACGGTGTTTCCTTCAACTGAAATTATCATTCTAAGCAAACAAGGCCATTTTAACCCTGTTCCAAAAATATTTTTTGCGTGTAATAAATCTCGAGATAAAATTTTATATGGCTCTTCAAATGTTATTTATTTTTAATGGGGGGGGGTCCTTTCTCGTGTTAAAACGCAAAGATTCTATTCACATATTGAAAATTGAATTTAATATTCTATTGTTTGTCTGCCATGCTTGTAACTTTTTTAACATACGACCCTACCGGAAGGTCGTCAAGTTGAAGCCGTCATCATAAAACGTATGCTCCGTTTACAAATCAATTACACTTGCTAAACGAATCATAAATCAAATTGTTATATTATATTTTGAACAATAAACATATAGAACACATATAGTTTGGGTGGGCCCCAACCCCATGATTTAAAAAAAATTATTATTATTATTTTATTTTTTTTTTTATGAAAGAAGGTTGAAAAACTCTTAAAACAGGACTAACTTCAAAATAATTTGGTTAAATATTTTGATCTCTCATTGAGCTAAGGCTTGTAAGAGAACTTTTAAGCCATTAAGTATAATGGAGGGGTACAGTTAATTTGGACTCTAGAGCCACGAGACTACGATGATGATTATATTAGCGGTAGGTTGATAAGTAGCTAAGTTTTTACTCAATATTTTTATTGAGTATAAGATGGCACGATAAGTCACATAACGCAAATTAACTTGAGACAAATTTAATTCCTTGAATTTTAAGTTCTTTTTCTCACTCACCCTCTCACTCTCACGCTCACGGCGTAAATATGGATAGTCAACATCAGCCGAGGGATTCGGCCAAGAAAATCTAAATTTACTTTATGTCAAAATTTGGTAAGCTCTTAGTAGTAAATGTAAGGGGAATACTTATTTTAAATTTAATATAATTTTATGTTTTATCTCTTCACAGACGAAATATTGAGAAAACGTTTGGGTTCCAAGTCGTCACAAACATTATTAATTATTGTTTCCATGCCAATTTTATAGTGACACACACACACACACACACACACACGTGCGCACATGTCTTCTTTTCAATCCCTCTCTCACTCTCTTTATAATTATATATGTCTATCTGTCTGTCGGAATTTTTCTCTTAATGAATATTCAATCATCATACGAAATAAAGTAAAAGATTTGTAAAATAAGATGGTCAAAATGGCTTGAACGTAGCTCTGACAATATGAAAATTGTTTTTACAAACCTAGTCATATGATAAATTAAATTTTTTCTGCCATATGTGTCTCTCAAGGTTTAATATTAGGTTCACTGTTGTTTATAAAGTGGTACGGCTCCTTAACGTCACTTTCTTTCCAAAAATTACTGGCAATTAACAAATCTTAAAAAATTGTAATCTTTTCGTCTGCACTTTTATAACTGAGGATGCATTAATGTAAATATCGCTAGTAATTTCATAAACACTTTTTTTTATAGATTTTACGAACAAATTTAATAGTTATTTGAAGATCGTGAGATGCGGTCTGGTGTGACGTAGGTTTTAGGAAAACCATTTTCTTTATCGTGCCTACGTTTCGATCTTTATTGAGATCATCTTCAGGGCTCAAAGTTTTTGAGTGCATATCTCACAGGCACTCTCAACACGACACAGAAGAATGACAAATCTACACGGAAAACAAACACTTTGAGCCCTGAAGATGAAGTCAATAAAGATCGAAACGTTGGCTCGATAAGAAAATATTTTTCTTCCAGACCGCAGGTCCCCGAGGGTTGTTATAACCTCTGCTATTGCGAACCCTCGTAAAAAAAATTAAAATTATAAAAAAATTAAATTACTGATCAGGTCAAATTTGAGCTTTTAGACGGATTTTGACTCTGTAATTGTAACACTTTTACAGTGTTCTATGGCAAAGGAAAAGAAGATCCACGTTTATATTGTAGTTATCGTTGTCTACTATCACTTTCGCCAGTCACTAAGAGTTTGCTCATCAGTTTAAATAATTAAACAAAAATGGAAAAATTTTTATACGACCCTCCAGATGCAAGTATCATAAATTGATAATAAGCATTAAATTCAGTTCAGTACTGCACATTATTTTTCCACGACGAAGTAGGCAGAACATACAGCATGAATGCTTGATACGATTTTTAAGCAACCTATTAAATTTGTGAGGTGTTTAGTGACAGTTAGTTAATAATTATTTGAAGTGTTTTTTGAAAAAAAGCTCATTTGTAACCATGTCGGGTTCATAAAGGGCCGCTGGATTCGAACCGGGGACCTTTACCTTACAGTGATGAGCGCCGTGTCATCGCCTATACCTTTGCGGCCCCCGACGCCCCTAATAATTTAAATATATTTTATTTTTCTAGTTACAAATATCCGATTTTCTTATTAATCAATGTTTTATCAGCACTGAAATTTATGGCCTCACAACAACTTCATCCACAAGAAAAAAATTTCATCTCGTCCTAATTATATGCATATTGACGGAATAGACCGAGCAAATAATGCGACGGGATAAAAGCATTGTGAAGCAAGACGATGACTGATTGTTTTGCATGTGTGCCATGACCGATGAGCCATGAGCAATGTCTCCGTCATTTTTGACGTTGGGAATTTCCAAATGATTTTATCCAAACAGCAGCGATACGCGGACCTATAGTTTATCCTAGCAGTTTACAAAGAGTTGTACTTCTAAAGAAATGTTCTGTCGACTAGACAGTGGCGTCAGGGTGATAAGCAGGGTGAAGCAAGAGACTCCTACTGACCCCATTCTTTTTGCTCGGTCAAAATGGTACTGAAAATGGTACTGGTAAAACTACACTTTTATTATAAACATATAAAGGAACGTAAGAAACGAAAAAAGGGCGTAATTTTGCCTGTATAAAGAACTGCTCGCGTAAAAACTATAATCGATCTGATTATTATTATTAAGTTATATATCGATATTACAGAAATATTAACAAAAATTAAATTTCGTACTCAGACGTACTCATATACTCTACCTAGGATAATTAGAAAATAAAATGTATGCGTCTGTGTTGATGTTGCGACTGGTGCTCATGGTGGGTGTGTAGTGATAATGTCATATCACGTTTTTTTCGCCATGATACGCGTAAATCAAATAAGATTGCACTCTTCCCAGTTTGTTTAAATAGAAATAAAACAAATAAAACTGCTATTTTCCATTTTAAAAGACAAAAAGACAAGGTTTATTATTAAATGGGCATTTTTCCTTCTGTATCTAGGAGAGGACCTGTTTCGTTTTTAGTAAGGACGAGTATGGGAAAAACTCCGTACGTTTTCACATGGTCAAGTATTTATTTCCCAATGTTAAACTCTACGATTGTCAAGGGCTCGGCACAGTTAATGTACAATCAAAAAGAATAATAGACAATTTTTTCCAAATTATTTGAAAATGCGCTAAGTAGCGAAATAGAAATCAGCTTGATACTTTACATAATGAGATATAATACTTTATATTTTATATCAGCCCATCATGAGCGATGTACAGTTACATATGTGCGATTGGGAATTAGTTATTTTTTTACAAATTGCTACAAATAATTTACAACCTGTTATAAATTGCGTTATCAGACATTTGTGAAAGAAAGTGTAATTTATTTGTCCCAAATTTTCTTATTAATATCTGGGCAATCTAATCTTCAAGGTAGGACCAACACAGACTTCCCCTTTGGTTTAAAAATACGAAATTGTTATCGTCTTAATGTTGGTGTTATATAACTATTTCATCAGTTTTACATCTGGTATTACCATGAATAGAACGTACAGACAAAAAGCCAATTGTACTCGGTTAAGAATTTAAACTGCATTAAGATTTAAAAAATACTGATTCGTTTGTTACAGGTAACAAACTTTGCCAATTTGTTTCGTCATTCACTGAAACTAGTTGTTTTCAGCTGTCTGCGACGCTTGGCCTCCAAAAGAATATAAGTGCGTGTAACTTTGTAAGATTTCAGAATATTTTTTATGGCGGGCTACCGACAAATGAGTCATATCGGTACACAACATGCATAAACAAACAGATATATCCATACATATAAACTGAGAGGCAAAAAAAGTGGCCACCCTTAATATTTATAATTATCTCTTAGACAATTCTCCATTGATTATCTTATAACAATATTTGGTCCGTTTTAAAGGATTAGACGTTAATAAAAAGATAAAATCTCCCAGTTCTCTTGACAATTGGATTTTGTAAATAAATCTTTGAATAGTCAATCCCTTCTTTGTGTGTTTTTTGGTAAAGCTCAAAACTTTGAAGGTGAAGAGTATATTAACATTACTTTTCAATTAATTAATCTTTATGTAAGATATTGGTTGAGATAAAAAAGTCAGTGTCAGGAGCGGGAGTCGAACCCACGACCCTCGGCTAAATACGCCGCTGCTCTACCACTTGAGCTATCGTGACTTCGATCCTCTCAGACACTAACTCCCCATCTCAACCTCATCTATCGAATTTTCCCTCCTTTTTGCCATTTTTTCAAGTGCCGTGTAATCTATTTGACGCGCGAAGAATAGCGGCGTATTCAGCCAAAGATCCAGGGTTCGAATCCCTTTCGTGACACTTTTTTTATCTCGACCAATACCTTTCATAAATATTAATTAATTGATAAATCAAAATTTTAGAGTGCCGGTTTTTGATTTCTTACTTTCACTGCTTCACACGTTGACGTTCGAATACATGTACATTTTTCAAACTTTTTTTACACTTCCATAAATCATATATTTAAAACAGGTGTAACAATATCTACGTGTATTCTTGCTATTACACTTGGTTCATTATCACTTTTAAACTTGGAAGGTTCTTCTTATCCTTGAATTGTTCCTTGTCATTTTAAATCCGATTTTACACCAGTAGATACGGTTGGTACGAAAATGGCCGGCTTTAAAAGAATTAGCGATATTTCCGAGAGTTCGACTCGTTGCTCAATATCGTTAAGATCACCGCTGGATCGCAAAGCCGGCGATTTACGTCGGAAATTAAGTCCTCAACGACGAACCGTCCAAGTGTTGGATCGGTTTTTATAAACACAATCCCCTCACAAAAGGACGCCTTCCGAAAAGCGCCAAATAATTTTGTTTACCCTTTCGACTTCCTGTTTTTCGCCTTCAAAACGGTGTTTTGGCCGTATCAAAAGTCTGGTTATTTGAAATTTTTGACTTGGCATGTCAGCTCTGTTTGCCACCGAGAGACGAAAAAAGGATACTTGGCCTTATTCTCAACGGCCAAACAGCTGTCAACCAGTCATCAGTTTCTGTTTCTAAATTACACAAATTTATTTATAAATCGTATTTAGGATGTAATTGTTTAAGTCTGGACGACTTGTAGCGGTTGAAAGAACTTCCGGTAAAGAGATCAGATAAGAAAATAGTTTTCGTACATTTGAAAAATGGCCAAAAGAAGGGAAAATTCGAAAGGTAGGTTGAGAATGGAAGTGAGGGTCCGAGTGGGTCGAAGTCACGATAGCTCAAGTGGTAGAGCAGCGGCGTATTTATTCGAAGGTCGTGGGTTCGAATCCCGCTCGAGACGCTGACTTTTTTATCTCAACCAATACCTTACATAAAAATTAATTAATTGAAAATTAATGTTAAATAAATACTCTTCACCTTCAAAGCTTTACCAAAAAACACACAAAGAAGGGATTGACTATTCAAAGATTTATTTACAAAACCCAATTATCAACAGAACTTGATGTTATCTTTACCTTATCAAGTTGTATTTCTAATTGAACTTCTATTATCACATGGTTTAGTGTTTCTGTAATATTCACTGCCATGACATGCAGTTGTCGAATTTCAAAATCGAACTAGAAAAATTGAGTTATTAACTCTCAAGAATAAGGTGCTAGCAGACAACTTCTGGGATGGAAAGTTCAGTTATCCGCTAATGTTAGAGGAAGTAATTACATCGTGATTATTTAATAATTAATACCAGTTTACTTCTTCGCCACTACTATTTTTCCAAATCAAGCACCATCAACAATCGCATCGTTCATATTTTATTTTGTTAATGTCTAGTAAAGGAAGCTGTTGAAGTCGTGAGGAGCGGTCCAGAATGAGGTAGTTTAGAGAAACACCTTTTTCATATTTTTTGCAGTCGTTTAGACTTTTATTCGGGTCATCTTCAGGGCCTGGGTAAACTACAAAACATATGTTGATAGGAAAAAATACAATTTAAGATGTAAATATAAATTTTGAACTCATATAAAATGTGGTGCTATTGTTGTGGCGTCATATTGGTTGAAAGTGTTGTAAATTTGCATTCTGCTTAGGGATGAGCATCGATGGTCGATGTTTAGAAAACATCAATGGTAGGCGACCGATGTTCGATGTTTTCAACACCGATGTTACTGTATCGATGTTTTTGTGCCGATATTTTATAAACTTTATTAGTTTTTCCCAATTTCCACTTTTGTGAATAGGTAATGACCCATATTCATCTGATACGAAATTGACCTATCAGAACCTGTCAGGTGTTCAATTTCTCGCCTTAGTGACACATCTGTTCCCTCTGAACGATTATTTTCCAAAGATGGAAAGATTATTTCGACAACTACAAATCGCTTTGAGGATAAATTGGCTTTAAAGCTACGTTTTTTAATTACTTATCTAGAAATCGTGAGATGCGGTCTGGTATAATGTAGGTTTCAGAAAAACATTTTCTTTATCATGCTTTTTATCAAAAACCAAGGAAAACAGATCGCTACCTCAACTTTACATCTCACCATCCTCTTCATACAAAAATAAACACGGCCAAAGGGTTACTTCACAGATGATTACCCTAAGCCACGAATCATTTTACCACAAGAACATAAAGATATACAAACAGATCCTCCATAACAATCTCTACCCTAAACACATTATTAACAGAATAATCAACAACTACAACTAAACACTAATACCATCCACTATTACTAATAATACTACATTAAGTCTATCAAATACAAACAAACCAGTATACATTTCAATGCCATTTATTCAAGGCCTATCACATTAATTAAACACATTTCTCTCGTCCGATAACTTCAAAATAGCTTTCAAAAATTATAAAAAAATCCAAACACTTTTTTCCAAAATTAAAGATCCCACACCAATAACAAATAAATCTGACGTAATCTACAAGATCAACTGTTTAAACTGTCCGGCAACTTACAACTGTCTTACATCCAAATATCTGGACAAGAGAGTAAAGCAACATATCTGCAATTGCAAAAAATCCAAGCAAAATCCTACAGCACTCGCTACCCACCATTTTGAACACCAACACAATTTCGACTTCAAAAATCCAAAAATATTACATACAGAACAAAACAAACATAAACGTAATTTCTTAGAAATGTTTCGACTTCAAAAATCCAAAAATATTACATACAGAACAAAATAAACATAAACGTAATTTCTTAGAAATGGTTTATACCAACAGAGATAAACACAGCATCAATTACAGAACAGATACATGTAAACTCAGTCGTAGTTATGCGAATATCATTGATCACATTCAATACAGATAACATACCTATATCATCACATTACATTCCACACATCAAATATTTTTCACCTAGTCTAATTTCCCAACAATTCAGTTTTCCTTTTCCTATTTATCCCTTTCTTTATAATCCTGAAAGAATAATCTCGCCGAACCATTACCAACACATTGTTTCCCTTCGTCTGCTCTTTTCACCTCAAAGAAGCCAACGCCTTATACAAAAATGTCTTTTATATACCGACTTCCTTCCCCACCCCTTCAAAATCCAACATATATAAACATAAAACAGCCATATGTAACTGGCACTCTCAACACGACACGGAAGAATGGCACAATTACACAGAAGACAAACAATTTGAGTGAGTAGAAATACTTTGATTGAATATAAAAAATATATTTTGCATTGTATAAATTCACTTTTCCACATCGTAAATGTATTTGTTAAATGTAAACAATGTTTGTAAATCCCAGGCCCTGAAGATGATCTCAATAAAGATCGAAACGTTGGCACGATAAAGAAAATGTTTTTCTGAAATCTACATCACACCAGACCGCATCTCACGATTTCTGAATAATTATCGATTAATGGTCACTAATCACCACACGTTTTTTAATTACGTTCAGGAGAAGATGTGGTAGTGTTGCATTGCAAAATTTGGATACATCAATTCTAATAAATTAAGAACATGGTTGATTTTAGTTACGTACATGTAAAACCTTTACCTTTTGTTGAGCAAGAGACAGGAATTGGGGTTGGGTGGAATCTGGATGTTTTCCAAAGTATCTAAGAAAAACAGGGAGGTATTTTGAATAAAATGCACATGCACAAAATACTTTAACGATAGACGTATTTTATTTCAAAGGGACCGAGAGATCTATATACAACGATAAATGAAACCAAAGGCAAAAATAATTCCTAATAAATATTGTTAAAAAAATAAACATAATTTTTATTAATCAAGTTCCTAATAAAGGTTCAGAAGTGGCGAAGTTTGAAATATTAGTGTTTCTAAAGTGGCACGTAAAAATAATTTGTGGTTTTTAGTAATGAGTACTCAAAAAACCGGCGATGTGTTGGCTATACATTCGATGGTCGTACCACCATGGTGACCATCGATGTTTTTTTTTTATCGATGCTCATCCCTAATTCTGCTGTTGTTATATGATTGTGACAAGGTGGGGGACGCGATAAATCTGGGACAGTTTTTTTGATCATGGCAGTTTTCTTTAACCCAAAGAAAGTCGAGAATGGGGATTTTCTGGATTGTATTTATGTTTCGGCATTCAATATTGGAAAGAAAATTAATTATTAATATTAATTAAGGTTTTTAGTTGAGATAAAAAATCAATGGCACGAGCGGGATTCGAACCCACGATCTTCGGCTTGATACGCCGCTGCCCTACGACTTGAGCTATCGTGACCTCGATCCACTCGGACACCAACTTCCCATCTCAACCGCACCTTTTGAATTTTCCCTCCTTTGCGCCATTTTTCAAAATCAAATGGCCTGAGAGCTTTAGCGTTCGAATCCCGCTCGTGCCATTGACTTTTTTACCTCAACTAAAAACTTTAATTAATTGTAAGATATTAATTGGTCAAGCCGACCACGAAATTAGTGAATTTAATGATTAAAAATGAAGTATACTTCACTAAAGCTCTCCGTGGCAATTTCATTTGTCGTCGAGAATCCAACCCGATTACACGACATTTGAAAAATGGCAAAAAGGAGGGAAAATTCAAAAGGTGCGGTTGAGATGGGAAGTTGGTGTCCGAGTGGATCAAGGTCACGATAGCTCAAGTGGTAGAGCAGCGGCGTATCTAGCCGAAGATCGTGGGTTCGAATCCCGCTCGTGCCATTGACTTTTTTATCTCAACTAAAAACCTTAATTAATTGTAATATATTAATTGGTCAAGCAGACCACGAAATTAGGGAATTAATTATTAAGGACGATAATGAAGGAAAGGGAAATGTAAAAATAAGTTTTAACAGTTTATCTAATTTATGTTGTTGGGGTAGCTACAGTATTCGTGTATCTGTTCTGTCATTAATGCTGTGAATGTCTCTGTTAATGTATACCATTTCTAGAAAGTTGCGTTTATGTTTGCTTTTTCCCGTGTTTAGTATTTGTACTTTATCGAAATCAAAGTAGTATTGTTGAAAGTTGTATGTAGCCAATGATGTAGGATTGCTTTTTGGTGTTTTACAGTCCTTCATGTGTTGTTTTTTCCGTTTTTTTGATGTTGCGATGTAATTCCAATGTAAGTTGCTGGGCAGTTCATACAATTAATTTTATAAATCCGATGTAATTTACTACAACTCTTTGTGGGAGTATGAAATACTTAGTTCAAAATTTATACTTACATCTTAAATTATATTTTTTCCAATCAATATATGTTTTATAATTTACCCAGGCCTGAAGAAGACCCGAATAAAGGTCGAAACGTCAGCAAAAAAAATGAAAAAAAGGTGGTTTTTTAAACTACCTCATTCTTGACCGCTCTTCACGACTTCAACAAATTATGAAACAACAGGTCAGTAAGAAACACATATAAATTAATAAGATCATTCTGGCGTAAGTGTTTCTTGACACGCCATTTTTTAGCTGAATTTTCTCTTAATATAATATGTCATTATTGACCAAATTTTTAAGATAACTCGATTTAGGGATATTTATATTACACCATTGAAGAATTTTTTATTTATCTTGGGTCTGCATTTTAGGCCTGTTTTGTGGTTACCACGTATAGTACTCATAGCCATTAATTTTGTTAGTTTTCTTTCAAATTGGTGATGTCAGACTAAAGAAAATTTTGAAAATAAATGCCTTGTATCTTGCGAGTATTCATTAATAATTAATGGATGTAATTAGTATTATAGATCCTCTTCTAGAACGCCTAGCTGCCCTTCCTTGTCTCCTGAACCACTTTTAACGACTTGTGACCCTGGGAGCATATTCGCTCTGCAGTTTGATATGCAAAATTTTTTTTTTGTATTGTTTATTAATGAGCTGACGTAGTGAATTAAAGATAAAACTAATTCGTAAACAAAATAAGGAAACTCTTAACATCGTACTTTGATTCCACGAGATAATAACAAACAATTTTGTTTTTTCGGCAAATTACTTTGAGTTAAGTAATTGTCATTTTTGAAATCAGCATAATAAATTACCAGCAATTAATACGGAATACACAATGCGAGCATGCGAATTGTCCCACAGACTCTCCAGAGGAGAGGGGTAGAAGTTAAGCGGTGGCTAATGTTCCGAACCATTTCCCATTGTCTTCAATTACGGAACGGAATGGCTATGATCGTCCTTCCATATGCCTCGTAAATGATAAAGCGATAAACATCCGACCATCGGTAATATTCACCCGACGACTATGGTCTATTTTGGCCGTTGTGGTAGGAACGAATTATCAGTTCGATGATCCAAAATTCTTTCTGCTTGTATGAAGTCATGGAACCCATTCGAAATAATTTTCTCTGTATATACAGAATGAGTTAATGTATTGATCTGGCGTTGGTCGTTACAGTAACAAGGCTGTTCGTGGGCGTTGTCGCTAAACTTCACCACCAATGAGTAAAGTGCGAGAAACCTCCACTACTCATCTTTGAATATACTCTTTCTTTGCGTTCTTAATATGTACGAAAAATGAAAATAATCCGCAACTTTTAGTATTTAATCGTTAGCCAATTAAAACATATAATTGTAGTAATTAATTTGATTATAACAGCAATGATAAGTGAACCAAACTGATCAAAATAATTAAATCTTCAGACACATGTTTAGCTCTTAGGCAGTGAAGACAAATATTAAAATTATTTAAAAAATTATTTTCTCATATGATCTCTTTACCGGAAGTTCTTGCTACCAGCCGTGCAGACTTAGACAATTATACCGTAAATACGATTTATAAATAAATTTGTGTAATTTAGAAACAGAAGCTGATGACTGGTTGACAGCTGTTTGGCCGTTGAGAATAAGGCCAAGTATCCTTTTTTCGTCTCTCGATGGCAAACAGAGCTGACATGCCAAGTCAAAAAATTTCAAATAACCAGACTTTTGATACGGCCAAAACACCGTTTTGAAGGCGAAAAACAGGAAGTCGAAAGGGTAAACAAAATTATTTGGCGCTTTTCGGAAGGCGTCCTTTTGTGAGGGGATTGTGTTTATAAAAACCGATCCAACACTTGGACGGTTCGTCGTTGAGGACTTAATTTCCGACGTAAATCGCCGGCTTTGCGATCCAGCGGTGATCTTAATGATATTGAGCAACGGGTCGAACTCTCGTTAATATCTCTAATTCTTTTAAAGCCGGCCATTTTCGTACCAACCGTATCTACTGGTGTAAAATCGGATTTAAAATGACAAGGAACAATTCAAGGATAAGAAGAACCTTCCAAATTTAAAAGTGATAATGAACCAAGTGTAATAGCAAGAAGACACGTTGATATTGTTACACCTGTTTTAAATATATGATTGATGGAAGTGTAAAAAATGTTTGAAAAATGTACATGTATTCGAACGTCAACGTGTGAAGCAGTGTGAAAGTAAGAAATCAAAAACCGGCACTCTAAAATTTTGATTTATCAATTAATTAATATTTATGAAAGGTATTGGTCGAAATAAAAAAAGTGTCACGAAAGGGATTCGAACCCTCGATCTTTGGCTAAATACGCCGCTATTCTTCGCGCGTCAAATAGATTACACGGCATTTGAAAAAATGGCAAAAAGGAGGGAAAATTCGATAGATGAGGTTGAGATGAGAAGTAAGTGTCCGAGAGGATCGAAGTCAGCTCAAGTGGTAGAGCAGCGGCGTATTTAGCCGAGGGTCGTGGGTTCGACTCTCGCTGGCGACACTCTTTTTTATCTCAACCAAGACCTTACATAGAAAGAATAATTAATTGAAAGAATTAACTTGGTCAACTGACCACTAAAACGTAAAATGGATTAATATTTAATAAGTAAAAGAAGTATCACTACACTAAACAGCTCCCGTGGCCACTTCATAAGTCGCTTAGAATCCAATCTCGATTACATGACATTTGAAAATGGCAAAAAAGAGGAACATTTCGAACTATTGTAGGTTGAGATGCAGAGTTAGTGCCCGAGCGGATCGAAATCACCATAGCGCAAGTGGCAGAGCAGCGGAGTATCTAGCCGAAGATCGTGGGTTCGAATCCCGCTCGTGGCACTGACTTTTTTTATCTCAACCAATACCTTACATAAAGATTAATTAATTGAAACATGTTAATTGGTCAATCGGACCACGAACTGTAATGGATTTTGATTTATACTTATCAATTTTATTTATACCCATTATTATTTTTCTATATATTTTGGTTATTTAATTCTGTTGTTTTAGGTGTAACTTTAATTTTAATGTTTATTTTGGATTCTTGTAAATGCATACAATTATGTCATTAATTAAATAATATAGTTTTAGCAATCGTCTAACATTATTTTTACTTGTTGAGTTATATAGGATAGACCAATATTAGACGCAGGGTAGACATCTTTATCTATCTCTATTTATCTATCTAGAGATTCTGATTCTCTCACTCTCTCTGTCTCTCTCTCTCTCTCTCTCTCTCTCTCTCTCTCTCTCTCTCTCTCTTTCTCTCTCGCTCCCTTTTTTTTCCACCACCCACTCATAGATNCTCTCTCTCTCTCTCTCTCTCTCTCTCTCTCTCTCTCTCTCTCTCTCTCTCTCTCTCTCTCTGTACCAGGAGGTGAATGGATATTGACGAAAATAAAAGTGATAACTAAGTCGCCAGCACTGACTATCTCTCTTTCTCTCTCACTATCTATCTATCTCTCTCAGCCAGGAAATAAAGGGTTTATTCATTTATACTGAGTCGCCTGTACTGTTTGTTAGAACTCTAAAATTAAAAGAAAATGATAGTTGAACTGCAATTCCGTTTAAACATTCATTGTTCTAACAACCAGGATGAACAATCTGCTATGTTTAAAGCGTTAAGATAGTGGGGTGAGTGCTTATAACATGGGCATATTCAACGATGTATGTATTATGCAATAAGGTGTAAGAAATAGCCACCCATACTATCTCCGAACGCGAAGCAACCGCTAAGTGCACATCAAGGAAAACCCAGGGAATGGAATTGAAGCAACGACAGTCTATGATCTAGTATCCCTTAAAAGAAGGATCGAATCGACAGAACTAAGGAACTAAGAAAGTACAATAAACCTGAAGGCTGAAGTACGTGGGGGACATAACCCTCACTTAGACGGAGACTCAAAGTTTCAAACCCTTGAAGGATATTTGTCGTCAAAAGCATACCGAAGGAAAGGAGTGTTTTTCTTTTCTGTCATATTGGCCTTTGCCTCAAAATCTTGTTTTATCCCTGATTATTTTAAATATAAAACTGATTGAAGGTTGATATAAATTATATCGAGATAAATTCTGTCGAAAGTTCCTCGATTAGATCCAGTGCCGCGGGTTTGCTTTCTAAACTCATTAATTATGTTAAGGTAATTGTAATAATTTGTATATATTGATTATATATAAATGATTTTTTTTAATTAAAGAGTTAATTTATAACTAAATCATCTGACTTAGCTTTACAGGCACACCGTTAAGAAGAATTAAACCAATTAAAAAGTTTCAGAGCAACGTAATGCCGTAGTTATAACAATTTGACACATCATTGGTTAATATTATTATACTGTAATGGCTACTAGTTCGTTATTTTCATTATTATTTAAAAATTGGCCAATGCCGAATCATCCAGCTGGAACACACATCATGATTCGATGTACGAGAATGATCAAGGACAGTTAATGCTGTTAATAATTATTATAGGTGCACTTTATATCATGAACTATTTATAAAATAATACCGTTTGATTAGTATTAGCACAATTTACTCTTTTTAAAATTTCAAAAGCAAATAAGATTGACGGAAGCAAGAGATACTGACAGACAAAAGATAATATTATTGAGTACAGTTCAGTCAAATTATCTATGATTTTTTTTTTAAACTAGGTGTTGAGGCATTTATACAACTTTAAAGTAAACTTGGGCATTAAAGGTATAACTTTTACAATTATTTTACAAAAAGTGATTGAAGATGCGTATCACTACTTTTTATGTTATAATTGAATAATTTCGTTATCAAATGAATGACAATGTGTTGACGTTATCGTTGTTGACAAAGTAAGTAGTCATTTAAAAACAAGTTGAGTAATAGGATTTTTTTTCAGTTTATTTTTGATCCCAAAATGTTCGAAAACCTAAGTAAATCGAATAAATTTTGAATTATCTACAGTTATACAATACGGAGAGATTACAGTTTTCCTCAAGCTTTACTTGAATTCGGAAATCTATCTGCAATTATACCTAAAAAGGAAAACTTTTATACATTACAGACGATATGAAATTCAAATATGAACCTACACAGAATGAAAATGTGTTTTCCATCTTATCAAGCTGAGTTAGTGAAGTCTTGGATTAGAAGTTGAAAGTTTAAACCAAACGTCGACCGTAAAACAAGTATATAATCGGTTATTTAATATGTGTGTTACTACCAATGTTATTATTAAAATATTATTATCCAAGTTAAAAAATTGCTTTTGCATGAAAAACTCATTGAAAATGTAAAAAACTAAGTTAAGTAATAGGAATTTTGCTCTTTATTTTGGATCCCAAAATGCTCCTAAACCTAACGAAAACGAGTCTTACAACGTTCATCAATGTTATTATTAAAATATCTATATTTTATCCAAGATAAAAAATTGCTTTTACATGAAAAACGCATTGAAAATGTAAAAAACTAAGTTGAGTAAAAGGAATTTTGTTGTTTATTTTGGATCCAAAAATTTTCCTAAACCTAACGAAAACGAGTCTTACAACATTCATCAATGTTACTACTAAAATATGATTATTATTATTAGTTTATTTTGGATCCCTAAATGTTACAAAACCTAAGTAAATCTAGTTTATTTAAATTCATCGTAATATTATTATTGAAATATTGTTAACAAAAATGTTATAATAGTTTTTGAATGAAAATTCATCGAAAATTTAAAACGCATGTTGACAAATAAGAAGTTTACTTTGGATCTCAAAATGCTTATTAACTTAACTAAAACGAGTTGTATAACATTCATAAATGTTATGAAAATATTATTATCCAATATAAACAATTGCCTTCGGATGGAAACTCATTGATAGTTTAAAAATTAATTCATTTTTGATTCCCAAATGTTCACTTTCACACCAGCTGGATCTCACATCAAGATTCGATGTACCAGAATGATCAAGGACTGCTAATTATGCCGTTAATAATTATTATAGGCACACTTTTTATCACGAACTATTTATAAAATAATACTGTTTGATTAGTATTAGCACAATTTACTCTTTTCAAAATTTCAGAGCAAATAAGATTGACAAAAGCAAGAGATATTGACATACAAAAGAGATACTGTCAAATTATCTACGATTATTTTGTTGTTTTTTCGTTTTTAAACTAGGTGGTGAGAAATTTATATAACTTTAATGTAAACTTTGGAATTAAATGGTTGAACTTTTATAACTATTTTCCAAAGAGTGAATGAAGATATGTCTCACTATTTTTTATGTTATAACTGAATAATTATCGTTATCAAATAAATGCCCAATGTGTTGACGTTATCATTTGAACAAAGTAACCAACTGTACGCCATAAATCAAAAAGGGAAAAAGGAAAGGAAGAAAATCACGCCCCCGTCGTTTCCATGGGGTTGAAAAGCGGGCATAAAACGAGAACGGCCGGGTCTTCCTGCTGACCTACATTCTCGTATTGATCACCGCCTTGGGACTAGGCCTACGACTGTCAGAATCAATTATTTCTTTTTCTTTTCTTCTTAGCAGGCTAGACTTCTGCAGGGTTTTCCGTTTGAACGATTCTTCCTTCTTCTGTCGCCCTCAGAGCTTTCGTTCTTTTTTTATTTTTAATGTGGATGCGCGTTTATTGAGCCGAGGAGGTTTTGTTGTTGGAGTCAGACTCGTGGCGCCCTTGACATTCGCGATTGTGTTGACCTAGCCACCAGCGAGCTCGACCTATTTATAGCAATTTTACTACGACATGACCCGCCCTTCTTGAAAATCAATCATGTTTTATGAGACAGACTATTCAATAAAAAAAAATTAAAAACATCAATTTTTTTCGTACATAAAATCTAAAAAATACCAACAATCTAAGAAATACGAAAAACCAACAAACAAGCATAGAAAAACCAATGGTTAGCATAGAAAACATAACAATAGAGTATAATTAGACTTGGACATGCAAGAACTACTCGTCCTTCAATTAAGAGAAAATGTTTACTATTAGGACATAGGAATTGGCAAAGAAACTAACTGGAACTGTACAGAAGCTTTGAAATTTAAAGAAAATTCTTAAACACAATGAATAAAAACGGTTTGGGTTTTTCTCACTTTCTCCACGTGCGACTGGAATATACGCTTTTAGAAAAGAAGTACTTGTTTTTTAAGCATTCAACTTTTATGGCGTTATAATTAGTTTACCAAAGAACTTTCCATTAATCAATTTTTAGTGTTGAGCAAGAGTTTGATTTGAACACACTTTAACCCAGCTTATCACGGTAGAGCATACAGTAACGGACTGCAAAGAATTAAGTCAGCAAAGAAAGAGATACGACATCTCCAATGAGCTATGCGCGGCCTTGAGGCACGACAGCAGGCACAGATTGTTCCAATATCTCAGGGCCATAAATATTTTTAATTGTGTATAGGATCTTTGTGTCTTCATTTATGTGATATACGTTATTTATTTGCGTGAATGGAGGGGATTTATCTCCCAAATATCCCGAGGAATATTGACTACTCTGAGGTGGTGTGAATGAATGCATGAGTGCGATTTATTAGCGTGAATGGCACGGTTTATCACCAATTACCCGAAGGAATAACAAGTCCTCTGGGGTAAAGGAAATGAATGTGCGAATGTAATTTATTAGCGTGAATGGTGAGGTTTATCCCCAATGACTCCGAGGAATATTGAGTACTCTCGGGGTAGTGTGAATATATTCTGGTGTGTGAATTTAATTTATTAGCGTGAGTGGTGTTGTTTATCCCCAATTACCCCGAGGAACATCGAGTACTCTGGGGTAGTGAGAATATATTCTGGTGTGTGAAAGTAATTTATTAGCGTGAGTGGTAGGGTTTATCCCCAATTACCTCAAGGAATATCGCGTACACTGGAGGAAAGTGAATGAATGTGCAAATGTAATTTATTAGCGTGAATGGTAGGATTTATCGCCAATGTCACCAACGAATATTGAGTACTCTGGAGTAAAGTGAATGAATGTGCGAATGTAATTTATTAGCGTGAATGGTAGGATTTACCCCAATGACTCCCAGGAATATCGAGTACTCTGGGGTAGTGAGAATATATTATGGTGTGTGAAAGTAATTTATTAGCGTGAGTGGTAGGGTTTATCCCCATTTACCCCAAGGAATATCGTGTACTCTGGAAGAAAGTGAATGAATGTGCGAAAGTAATTTATTAGCGTGAATGGTCTCGTTTATCCCCAATTATCGAGTACCCTGGGGTAGAGAGAAAAATTAACATTGTGAAAATAAAAATTTTCATTGTAATCATTTTAATGAACATAGTTACAAAGTAATATTAAGGAACAAGATATTTTTAGAATTTAGAGAAAACGTTAGAAGAGCAAGTCAATTAAAAATAATTAATTAAAAGTCTTGAATAGAATGTTTTTAAAATTTAAAGTTCACAAAGATTTAATTGGGTTTTTTGAATTATCGACAGTTATAAAATAACGGGAGATTACCGTTTTCCTCAAGCTTTACTTGTATTAGGAAATTTATCTGCAAGTAAACCTAAAAAGAAAAACTTTTATATATTACACACGATTTGAAATTCAAATATGAACCTACACAGAACGAAAATGTGTTTTCCATCTTATCAAGCTGAGTTAGTGAAGCCTTGGATTGGAAGTTGAAGGTTTAAACCAAAAATAGACCCTAAAACAAGTAAGTTCAGTTAGGGTAGGTAAGTAACACTTATAAACATAACAGAAACGGGTTATTTAATCTTCATCAATGCTATTATAAAAATTTTATTAACCAAGTCAAATAACTGCCTTTGGATGGAAACTCATCGAAAATTTAAAAACCTCGTTGAATAATAGAAAGTTTGCAGTTTATTTTGGATTCCAAAATGCTTCTAATCCTAAAGAAATCGAGTTTATTTAAATTCATCTTAATATTATTATTGGAATATTGCCATTAAAAATGTTACAATTGTTTTCGAATGAAAATTCATTGAAAATTTAAAAACCATGTGGAGAATTAAGAATTTTTCAGTTTATTTTGATCCTAGAATACTCATAAACTTAACTAAATCGAGCTTTATAACATTCATCAATGTTATTATTAAAATATTATTATCCAAGATAAACAATTGCCTTTGAATGCAAACTCATTGACAGTTTAAAAATCAAGTTGAGTTTCTGATTCCAAAATGTTCACTTTCACATGCAAGGTGTTCAGTGAAGGACAAGAATGTTTTTTCATTGGCAATGTACACTTGGTACATTTTCCTTATTCAGTCTCGTCCGGTTTTTGCACCAGTCTTTGATAAGCTCAAGGTGTTCTAAAGCTTAGAATACTTCAGGAAATGTATAGGATTGTGAAAACTCACGAAGATAAGGTAAATTTTAAAATTACTTAATTTGTAACACTTTAAAAGCACTAAAAATCTAATTTTTATTGAAATTATTAAAACAAATGAATTCTTTGAATTAAGAGGAAAACGTTAACAGGCATTAGACTTCTGGATAAGTTTTATAGTAAATAAAACCCCTAAACACGACAGTTTTAGAGTCTCAGAACTTTCAGTTGTTTGATATTAGCAAATTAGAATTCTACAAGGGTGCTATTTCATTTGAATTTTCAACTAAAAAGAAATATTTAAACAGAGTTGATGCACGTTTTCAGATAAGATTTGAAATTCAAAAGAGGTCATAAACAATACGAAAAATTATCTAGTCGATTGAGTTGTCAGCGCGTTTATTTTATAGAAAATCAATAGAGTTCATTGATTAAACTTGAAGGTTAAGTGGAATACTACAGAATTTAGGAATAAATTTTTACATTAAAACTCGGTACCATTCATGTCATTTTAATTTATTTCCAAATGACTTCTTCGATTTAATTATTTAGTTTATTTAATTATTAGTTTATTTTCTTCTCTAAATTTTCATACATTTACAAATTTTCCTTTTGTATTTCTTTTAGTGAAAGGTATTTTTAGATTATTCGAATTAATAAAGAGATTAAAATGATAATATTTGTGAAATTACAGAAGGTGATTTTAAAATTCAAAATATCATCTGTCTACCCATCTGACAGGGAAGGGTGAAGAAAGAGAGAGAGAAAATTGAAAGAGAGAGAGAGAGAGAGAAATGGTAAGTTAGAGTGAAAATTGAAGATAGAGGGAGAAAGAAAATAAAGAGAGAAAGTAAAGAACGAAAAAGAGAGAGAAAGTTAGATTTTCTAAGAGAAGAATAAATGGAAAATAACAATGTGATAGAGAAAATATAACAAAGAAAAAGACAGAGGAAGTGATAAAAAGAAACGAGAGATACCAGTAGAAAAATAAACAGAAGGCAAAAAGAAGAG
This sequence comes from Cimex lectularius, assembly GCF_000648675.2. Taxonomy (NCBI): domain Eukaryota; kingdom Metazoa; phylum Arthropoda; class Insecta; order Hemiptera; family Cimicidae; genus Cimex; species Cimex lectularius. The sequence goes on along the minus strand of NW_019392917.1, from coordinate 215,517 downwards.
AGAAATTGGGCGAGGCAGAAAAGGAATAGATAGAGAGATATATAGAAAGAAAGAGAGAGAAAAAGAGAAAGAGAGAGAATATATAATAGAGAATATATTCTTAGATAAATGGTAGGAAGAAGGGCTGTCAGAAAAATATATAAATAAATATTTGGGCGCATTTCCGTATTTACAAAAGGGAAATTCATTTAAAATTTTAATCGATAAATTGGACAGATGTCATACCTACTTGAGTTACAAGATGGATAAATCGTGGATTACTCAGTTAAATGATAAGATCATTTATTTCGATATACGTACCTATTAATATTATTTCTTCTCCTCTTCTGTATTTCTTCTTATATTATGGTTAGTACAACGATCAATTAGAAAATATATTTGTAATATGACAGAACGATACCGGTATAGAGTGGAATGAGGGCAAATGCAAAATTATATTGTGGGTAAAGAAAGAGTGACACATCAAGAAAATTGAATAAGAATACCTATGCTGCGTGAGAGGTCGCTCATAAATGTAAGTACTCCTGAGCCATCACTCAGCATAAAGATGTTATTTTTTTCAGACAAGTTGTGTATTTTCTTGATAATCCAAATAAAAAATTGGAAATACTGTCTATCACCGTCGATGGAGCAATCATACGATAGAATTACACTGTTTTGTATTAGAATGTTCGATACTTTTAATGATATTTCGGTAATATGCTGTTTTGGCGACATTGGTCCTGGTGTTGCTCAAACCAAAAAGACATTTCTTGTTTTATTCATATTATTGCCAAGATTTGTAATGCTAATCCGGTCTCTAAATTTTCCAGAGTTGCAAGCAAAAGAAAGGACAACGTTTACCGATACTGCTGCCGATTGATCTACAACCCACTGGCAAGGAAGAGGAATGCCTATTCTCCCTCTAGGAATTTTTAGAGGGCCATCGAAAAAAAAAATATTTTAAGGTTTCGAAATGGGCTACGTAAAAAATAAGTTTGTTAGGTGCGTCTCTAATTATTCTGACCTTGTTTACAATTTTGTCAAACTGGGACTGTTAACATCTGCCTATCTCCTTGACGGACGTTTGGCAAAGTCGGTGGACGTCCAAGCCAAGGAGAAATTTACGCTGTCACAACACATAATGCATAAGGAATTTTTACACCGAATCATTTTAAAGTTGTATCCACTATTTAAAGAAAATTTTATTATATGCAATAATTCAATGAATAAGTTGTATTTTGGCATGGTAGTAGAAAGTAGTAGAAATATTCTGAATATTTTTTCACACAATATACATCATTCTTTTTTCTAAAAGTATTTTTTTTAAACATATAATATAAATGATTATTCGGAGACCGTGAGATGCGTTCTGGTGTGACGTAGATTTTAGAAAAACAATTTCTTTATCGTGCCAACGTTTCGATCTTTATTGAGAACATCTTCAGGGCCTGGGATATAAAAACGTTGTTTAAATTTTACAAATACATGTAGGATGTGGAAAAATGAATTTAGACAATGCTAGAAATTTTAGATTTTAAAAAAATTAAAAGCCCACACATTTCACATATAATATAAATTTAAAAAATCTTGAAATAATTATTGGCAATCGTTGGAACTAATTTTGAACCGAACATCCAAAATAAGTAACAATGGCGGACAACATAATCATTATCACAAAGGAATTATATAAAACGTGTTTCTTCAAATTGATACTGTTTTTATTTTTAATAACTCATAACAACTAATCAACTATTTGAGAATTGTCTAAGTTGTTCAAAGTGGACATACTAATATAGGCAGATGATGGCTAATCATGTGTAATCTTTAAAATCTTTAAAATACAAACTATGGCCAGGGAGGTCAACGGAAACCAAATTCAACCTTAAATAAAAAATGACTAAAAGTACACCGCTCGAAAAAGTAAGATTTTTTAAAATTAAATTTACTTATTAAAACTGGTTTTATTAGACCAACCATTAATTTTACAATAATATTATACAATAAATAAATTGTTATCTTCTTGTAAACCCACTGGTACAAAAGGATTTTCATTTCACTATTCATTATTCAATTTTTAACTATAGAAGTTCACATAGCTTCTTTTTTTCCGAGAGTATTTCAACTACGAGGTTATATCGGGGTGCCAGTGTTTTTGAAATAAAGCCAATTTGTAAGTATGTCGAGTTCGAATTCGGGGCCGCTGGATTCGAACCCGGGACCTTTACCTTAAGGCGGGTCCAGACGGGTGTAACGTGTAATGTGGATTATGTGTAATTTAGAGTGAACAGTGTGGACGGCAAACGAACTCAACGCGAATCATGTAACGCGAATCTTGAAGAGGGGGCTGTTCCACTCAGTTGCTACGAACATGGTATAAACCAATAAGTTCAAGCGACTGTTCGTCACTCCACATCATGAACGTCCACACTACACAACTGCCACGAACGCCGTCCAAACGAGAACTGCGAGCGCCTTTGTGTTCGCACAAAAAACCGACACCCCGATGGATCCGGTCGAACGGTTGGGCGAGCGTTACATGTAATGCTCGTAGTAGCGTCCGCACAAAGAATTCGCCTTGCATTACGCGGTTACGTGTTACATTACACTCGTCTGGACCCGGCTTTACAGTGATGAGCGCTGAGTCAACGCCTAAACCGTTGCGGCCACCGACCCCCCCCCCTATATGGCTTTGTTCTGTTTAATCTTCTGACGGTGTTTCGATTATGTAGGAGTTTGGTCACTTCTACATTCTCGCTGACTGTTCTCGAGGCGAGTCTGGTGTTTGGCGGCAAATCTTTGTACTTCCGCCGTGACCTCTGGAATCTTAAGATCCCTATGTAAGTTCTTCTTCCTTACGTACCAAGGTTCATTGACCATGTTACTCATGATTTTTTTTTTTTTGGTGTTTATAGGATTTTGATATTGCTGTGTTTGGTACCATCCTATAGTTGAATACCATATGTCCCCATAGGTTTTAGGAATGGTTTGTATAATAATATTTTATCTTGTATAACAAGGGTGGTTATACATAGTCCTATCAACCAGTATAGTTGTCTATACATTAAACTTATTCCTGTCCTTTTTTTCTTCAAGTGTACCTTCCATCTCAGCTTGGCATCTAAGGTCATTCCCAGATATTTAGCTGTATCGCTGTTTTTGTAAAGATTAGATGAACTGATTTATGCTGATTTACCTTGATTGTCCATTTTTTGAAGATTCTTATTACAAGCATTTTTCAGGAGTTTGGTTAAATGGTTGATAGTCGGTCCTGCTGATATCACCGCTGTGTCACCTGCAAAAGTTGTAATTTTTACTCCTTCTATTTTCGGAAAATCACTGGTGTCTAACAAGTAAAGAAGTGGACCTAATGTGCTACCTTGTGGAACTCCTGCATTTATTAATGCTTTTAATTTTAAATATTGATCTTCTTGTTTGATTCTAAACAGTCTGTCAGGTAGGAACTGATAATATCGACATACTGTTTTGCTAGCATCCCTTTTAGTTTACTGATGAGTCCTTCGTGCCAGACTTTGTCAAAAGCTTGTGAAAAATCAAGGAAGATAGCATTTAATTATTAAAAATTAATTTTTTTAATTATTAAAAAATTTAATAACAGGTTTTAATAACAAAAAAATTACTTCGTGTTCAACGTGGTATGTGGAAATATTTATAATTAAATTCTGTTATTTTTCAAGACACACAAGATACATATTAATGATTATTTGTCCCCCAGACATTTTGTTTATTATTATTTATAATTAGGGGGTTTAAAAAGGTTTTTAAACAGACGTTAGTTTCTGACTCTCGACCTTGTTTGAAAATTGTCGTTTTGTTTGTTTATAAATATTTTCCTGCCGCCGTCACGGAACTACAAAGGCCGAGAAGATTATAATAGAAACAACAAATCCGGCGTCTGTAGTAAGCCGGCTAAAAGGCCGAGAAGATATTTCAGTTATGGTACAGTCAAACATTGTAGTTGCTAAAATAATGTAAAAACATGAAATGGAATAATCTGCACACATATATATTATTTTCTATAGATAAGGTAGAACAGAAGAAACAGAAATTTGATAATAATAGAGCGGGATTAGATAATAATAGGTAGAGGGGCTTAGAGATAGGAAGTGTAAGGCGATAGTTAAGGAAAAAGAAAGACAGGGAGTGAGTGAGTATGTGTGTGTGAAATAAAGCGGGAGAGAGATAAAAAGAGAGAATGAGATAGAGAAAGAGAGAGAGAGAGAGAGAGAGAGAGAGAGAAATATTGAGAGATTGATAGGGAGGGAGAGAGAGTGAGAGGGAGAGAGACAGATAAAAAGAGAGAGAGAAAGAGAGAGTTAGTGATAGTGGTAGTAATAGAAAGAGAGAAAGAGACAGGGAAAGAGTGAGAAAGAGATAGGGATAGTGATAGAGTGAGAGAAAAAGAGATAGAGAGAGCGAGAGCGAGATTGAGAGAGAGAGAGATAGAGAGGGAGGGAGAGAGAGAGATAGATGATAAAGGGAGAGCGAGAGAGGAAGAGAGGGAGAGAGAGATTGAGAGATAGTGATAGAGTGAGAGAAACAACGAGATAGAGAGAGAGAGAGAGTGAGATATAGAGAGAGAGAGAGAGAGAGAGAAATATTGAGAGATTGAGAGGGAGGGAGGGAGAGAGAGAGAGAGATAAAGAGAGAGCAAGAGAGGAAGAGAGGGAGAGAGAGATTGAGAGACAGTGATAGAGTGAGAGAAAGAGGGAGATGGAGAGAGAGAGAGAGAGAGAGAGAGAGAGACAGAATGAGACGGGCTCGTTCCGAATTCGTCGAGGTTACTTGCCAGAATTAACAATTTTGTAAATTTTTCTTTAAAAATCCTGTTGATCATGCTTACAACGATAAAAAGACAAGAGAAACACAAATGGTCACAACAATGGAAAGGGGATGAAGAGGGTGAGGAAGAATAATGGGTGAGAAGGAGAAAAAGAAATCCATGAATACAGTCTTATTAAAGAAATTTTTAACTTGAAAAAAGTCTTTCCTTTGGAGAGAGAAATTAATCACTTTACAATTAACGAGAATTGTATTTGTTGGAGAGTGGGATAGAAGGAAGAAAAATATGTAGAAAATTATATTTCCCTTAAAGATAAAGGGAAACAACACGACAAACACACGCGTGGTGATAAAGAAAGAATTGAGAGAAAACGAAAGAAAAATAAACAAAAGAATATAGAGTGCAAGAGGGGGCAAGAACGACCGAGAAAACGAAAAAGAAAGAGAGGGAGCGAGAGAGACGGGCTCGTTCCGAATTCTTCGAGATTACTTGCCCGAGTTAACATTTTTGTAAATTGTGCTTTAAAATTCGTGTTGATCATGCTTACAACGATAAAAAGACAAGAGAAAAACAAATGGTGACAACAATGGAAAGGAGATGAAGAGGATGAGGAAGAATAATGGGTGAGAAGGAGAATAAATCAATCCATGAATATAGTTTAATTAAGAAAACTTGCAAAAAAGTCTTTCCTTTGGAGAGAGAAATTAATTACTTTAGAATTAACGAGAATTGTACTTGTTGTAGAGTGAGATAGAATGTAGATATTATGTAGAAAATTAGATTTTACTTAAAGATAAAGGGGAACAACACGAAAATCACAGACGAGGTGATAAAAAAACAACTGAGAAAAAAACCAAAGAAAAATGAACAGAAGAATATCGTGTAAGAACAGGCGAGAAAGAGAGGGGGTGAGAGAGATAAGAGGGAGTGGGACTGATAAAACGTATGTGGGTGTGACATAAAGAATGAGAGAAGTAATTTCATAGTTAGCGTAGAATTGGCAACATTTGTCTATATTTGTATTTAAATAGCAATCATTATCTAGATTCGCATTTATAAAACGAAGCAAATTATTATGCTAAGATTAAAATCAACTCCATACATCCTCGCCATTTCTACTCGGCACTTTTTATATAAAAATTATATAACTAACTAATCCTTAAGCTAGTGTGTTTTCTTTGGTGTGATATGTTTGGCATTGCCTCAGGTGGTTTCGGAGAAAATGGTCTCGTTTGTTTAATTGCGTGTGTTTATACAAATTAAATAATAATCCTTGACTAGGAATCGATGGGTTCCTCCTTGAATCACGTTTGACCGTCGAATACAACATTTTACAAACTGCTTACATTTACAATATTTTTTTTACATATCACAAACAATCGTATTTGGAGCGGAAAATTCTTGTTTTCTTTTGGTACGATTTTGTTTAGTTGTGCTCTAATCAGTTTTGTCGATATTCGTAGTCGTTCATAAAACGGACAGATTTATTTTCTGAGCCACTCTTCAAAATCCTGTTTACCGTCTCATCGTGGGCGTGCATAACCTGCGATAATGCGATTAGTTATGCAAATTGTCTTGCAATCGCTCTTCCAGGGATTACACTCGTTTAACATAAAGTTTATACCGTGGTGTGGGTTATTTCTTGGAGAATTCTCCCTGTGCTCGCCTGAAAGAGAAAAAATCTCTTTATAAAAATACTGAAAAACATTTCCAAAAACAAGTTTTTTGGGTGCTCATCAAATATTGATTTCAACCTTTACTCCGCTGAGACTTACATAGATCTATCGATTACCTTGGAAATAGCTCTTTTTCTCATAAGGCCAAGCATTTTCCGCGGTGCCTCTTCGCGCACTCACATTGATTTGAGCAATTTATTTAAGTATCTGTATGTATACCGTACACTGTTTAGTGCCTGCATCCACAGACATGTGCGAGGTCTCTGGTTTCAATTGATCTTCTTTCGGTTGTAGTTAAGAGGTAGTCAAATTTATTTAAACATATGAAGGAAATATCGTGAAAATCGGTTTCTATCACCTATTTCGTCTTCTACGCTACTGGCAATTAAATTCTTAATTTCACTAATTTCGTGGTCCGCTTGACCAATTAATACATTACAATTAATTAAGGTTGTTAGTTAAGATGAAAAAAATTTAATGGCACGAGCGGGATTCGAACCCACGATCTTCGGCTAGGTCGTGGGTTCGAATCCAAATCGTGAAACTGACCGTCGCCGAGAATCCAATCAGATTACTCGACATTTGAAAAAGGAGGGAAAATTCAAAAGGTGCGGTTGAGATGGGATGTTGGTGTCCGAGTGGATCGAGGTCACGATAGCTCAAGTGGTCGAGCAGCGGCGTATCTAGCCGAAGATCGTGGGTTCGAATCCCGCTCGTGCCATTAACTTTTTTTCATCTCAACTAACAACCTTAATTAATTGTAAATTCTTAATTAGTAAATTTGTCAAATATAGACTGATACATATATCTTGATTATTTATTGTTATTGGTGTTGATAATGTGATATGTTTAACGAATCGCAGAATGTATTCTGTGTTTTAATTACTTTTTCTCTTAGTAGTAATTAATTATCAGAAAAGGAGAGAAGTGTGTGAGAGAGAGAAAGAGTGAGAGAAAGAGAGAGAAAGAGAGAGAGAGAGAGCAGAACGGAGTGAGAGAGTGGGAAAGGACTATCTTCCTGGATTTAGAAACAGATATGGCTAGAACAAGAGAGTAGATAACCTGCTAGGTAAATAAATGAATATCTTAGAAGACTGATAAATTTGACGAGGACAATTATTTTAAACTTTAAGATGTAGAAATAGACGAATTGTTAGATGTGAAAAATATTTAAGATATTTTGTTAGATGAGTAGATAAAAGGATTGTTAAAGGAATAAATAGTTAGAGACATTGATTTAGATGCATATCCACATAAATATAAAATAGATAGAAAATTAGAAAGACAGACGAGTTAAATCGAGGAATATTTAGGGAGTGGACAGACTGTTAATTTGACATATGAACATACTTTTATTTTAGTTAAAACTTGTATAGTTAAAAAAACAGCTAAACGGTTGTAATAGAATGGAATAATGGACAAGTAAATTGAAATATAGCTAAACAGATGCAAAATTATACAAAAGAAATAGAAAGATAGGCAGGTTAAATGACACATCAACAAACAAACTGTCAGATTTACGCATACACATTAGTCTCGGATTCTTAGCCATATAGACTGATGGTCAGATTAATAGAAACGTAAATAATGAGATAGTTGTGTAAATAGTTTGTAAAAAACGTACAAAATACTGTAACATAAACAATGGAATATTATAACTAGATAAGAAATTACAAGAAGATAAAACATAAATTCCATGAAGATGAAACACCATGCGGAGCAACTAACTACTCTTTATAAATAATAAAAACTAAAAAGACTAATCGGCCAAATTTCTCTATTAACAATTAATTGTAATTCTGTATACAGTCTGTTGTAAGTAATTTTAGAGTGAGAAATATAGATGTTCAGTAGAGATGATGATACGTAGAAGATAGATAGATGATATAGAGAGAGTGAAAGAGAAAGAGTGAGAGGGTGAGAAAGAGAGAGAGAAGAGAGAAAGGCAAAAACAAAAAGAAAAAAGAAAGAGAGAGGCAGACGAATGAGAAAATGAAAGGGTGAAAGGGAGAGAAGAGAGAAAGTGGAATGATAACTTTTTTACTGATTGTCGCAGAATTTGGTCTATTTTTACGTTATTACTTAATCGTAAGTCCCTAACCCGTCTGTTCTAAGTTATTTTAAAGAGATAGATACATATAGACAGATACAGATAGTGAGAGAGGGAATGGAGAGTGTGGGAGGGAGGGGGAGAGAGAGAGAGAGAGAGTGAGAGAGAGAGAGAGAGAGAGATGGAGAAAATTAGATTAAGAGGCAAAAATCGAACAAGGCTTGGGTATAGTGATAGAGAAAGGAGAACACTTACATATAAAGAGCGTGAGAGCGTTGAAGTGATGGAGTGGTATGACCTACACAAAGAGAAATAAAAATATACGGAGAGAGAAGGAAAAGTGGGAAAGAGAGAGGGGAGAAAGAGAGATAGAGAAAGAGAGATAGAGAGATAGAGAAAGAGAGTTGGAGAAAATTAGGTTAAGAGGCAAAAGTCGTACATGAGCTTGATGGAGTGATAGAGAAAAGAGAACGCATAAAAATAAAGATTATGTGAAAATAGAGGGCGTGAGAGCTATAACGAGATATGACTTAGGCGAAGAGTAGAGAAAAATATACGGAGAGAGACGAGAGGAAAAGAGGGAAAGAGTCCGAGAGGAAGGGGCAAAAAGGAAGACTATTAAACAGAAAGAGAAGAGAGGTAGACAGAAAGAGAGAGAGAAGGCACATTAGATTTGCACGAAAACAAAAATAAAAAAGAACAGAATTATAAAATAAAAAAATCAAATCAAGACAGAAGAAGTGAAGTCGATAAAAAGAAGGATGAGTTCGCAGATGAAAACGGAGAAAAAGAAAAGACATAAACATAAAAGTGAAAAATAATGAAAAATATAATGTCCACACTTAAAATCCAATGCCCTCGCACATAGACATAAACACTCACACAAATGAAGCGTTACCTATCATAATTTTTTCACCCTAGAATTTTAATCAACCCTTACTGCATACATAATGTGTACCGGCTATTGTTCCAACGGTTGTATTCCGACTAATATGACTATTCATATCAATTGGAAATTTTGAACTACTGAAATGGTTTCAGAATTGATTAATAGGTGAACATTTAATAACAATTGAAAGGTGATTACTGACCTATCGCTTGTTTTTTTTTTTGTTTTTTTAATTTATTTATATAACAACCTATGTCAAAAAAATTTGTTAGAACGAATTGCGTAATAGTACATAAATGTTGTGAGTATGAACCATTTATTTATATATTAATATTTAACGCTGAAGAAAGAGATTTACGCCAAATTCGAACATTTTTGATAGATTTATAATATGATAGCCTTAGAAATTGATTATCCTCATCATCTTAGAATTAGAAAAATCTTTAACAGATCGAATCAAATTTTATGAAGATGTCTGCGCTTTCAGGCAATAACTTGGTCAGTCAAAATCAATCACCGCCCCGGTTTCCTCCTTGAACTTTAAAAATCGTTTGTGCCTTTACCTCCAGTCTACATGGAAGCCATCACTCTAGAAATACAATTTAAAAGCACTCATACGAATGTGTCATTAACGGTGCGAAAAATGTCAAACCTATTCAACAACATTACAATTGATCACTGACTTTACTTATAATACGCGTAAAATTAGACAAAACAAATGGAATGTCCTCAAGAAATGTGACAGCATGATTAGGTAAAAGAGTGATTGGCCTGTTTTTCGGCAAACGACAAATGAGATTGTCAACTTTTACAATACAAAGATGTTATAATCAGCAGATGTTATAAAGCAGAAGGTAAAAAGTAAACAACTAGTCAAACATTATAATGTAAGACGTAAAAATGTAAATCATAAGCTCAAGTGAACATGCTTGCAAGTAATTCAATTATTTTTAATGCTGACATATTCAAAGCTAATTTTTCAAATATATGCATTACATTTATGAAGTATCGGGAAAAATGTAATAGCCCGACTAAAATTATATTTAATAGTATCATCTATTGGTTATATATATAAAAAATTCAATTAGTAATGAAGCATAACATAAATATAAATAACACAACTTAGACGTAATTATTATTATTATTTTTTTTTTTTTTAACTGGGGCATCCGACATCTGGGTCATTTCAGCCCCAAGCTAAGTCAATATTCTATTTACACTTCTATTTACAAACACTACATTCATACAGATAAATACATCCATACAATACACTCATTCCGTTTGGTCACCTATACTCGAACTAAACTAGATTGGGGTCGATGGAGTACTTTTATAAATATTCCGCCATCGACCCCGAACACATACTCATACGCTCTCAACGTTCGAGGGGCGATGATGATTTTATATTTCCCCCTCACCCCTCGCCATTCACGCTAATAAATACATGCACTCAGACAAACATATAGGCACACAACACATGAGACATACTATATACAATAAAAAAACCCAATTTCCCCTAAAAATCGGAACAGGGGACCCTGAAACTCGCTGCAGTGCTCGAGTACCTTCTTCAGATTGGATGGCATGCCTACTCGCTCCCTGTAGGGAGCCAAGGCATGGCATGATTCCAGTATGTAGGACACATCGAGCAACCTTTCTCTTCATAAGGGACACCTGCGCGGGCTTTGGCCCAAGAGCAGGTGGCCGTGTGTCAACCGTGTATGGCCTATTCTTAATCGCGTAAGGACGATTTCTTGTTTCCGGCTCAGGTTCTCGGGGGGCCATCTACGAATCGTGCTCTTGACGCGCAAGCCTCTCGGACGACCCGGCCCACTGACGCTGCCATCTTTCTTTTATCATGGTCTTTAATGCTATAAACGTAATTATTATTAATAAAACTAATCCATTTACGTTTTAGTGATCAATTGAGCAAGTTACTTCTTTCAATTAATTATTCCTTTTATATAAGGTCTTGGTTGAGATAAAAAAGTCGGTGCTACGATCGGGATTCGAACGCACGAGCTAGCTGAAACGTCGTGGGTTCGAATCCCGATCGTGACACTGACTTTTTTTATCTCAACCAAGACCTTACATAAAAAGAATAATTAATGGAATGAATAAAACTATTTATAAAAATATGTTTATATAAAAAATCAAAACCGAACCTTTTCTTTTTTCAGGAGAAAAATTTCAGCCTGCATACACCACTGCAATAATGGAGTTCCGCTGCTTTCTGTTTTTCCTGGTCTGCTGGTCGGAGAACTTGTGCTTCCGGTGTCTGCAGTCGTACTATCGTACTTACGCGTCCTAGACTTTAGTGTCTGCGATGGTCCTTTAATGAACTTTTGCGCATACTTTTGTCGTAGAAAGGATTCTTATTATTATTGAACCGAGGATTTATCCTGATGGAAGTAGGTTTTACCTTTACATGCCGCAAAAGGTGTTCCGGTCTGTCCAAGTCCTAATGAATTTTCATCGATCTCCTCTATCTTGGAATGGATTCCATAGATTTTCCTTGATATCTATTAATGTAATGGACAAAAACCCAAATTAAACCGTTTATTTAAGTCATTGGCTCTCGAGTTTGTGATAAACCGAACGACAGGAACATTAAAAATGTACGCGGACCCTGAGTAATGAAATGCAAGAATGATTACTCATTTCGACTCGTCTTCACCCTTTGACCCTTGAGCCAATTGTCTCGCTTAGTAGTTCAACTTTTAATGAGAATTAAAAACATTACGTTAGCCGTGCGATTAGATTGACATAGAAATTAGTTATAGATTCGTCTTTGGAAAAAAATTATTGTTAAAAATGAATCAGCTCATATTGAGTCCTATTATTAATTTACGGGGTCAAAACCCACGCATGTGCCCGTTTATGAAGAAAGGTTGCTCAGTGCGTCACATCTGATCAAAGGGTGCCATGCCTTGGCCCCTTACAGGGAGCGAGTAGGCATGACCCCTGGCATAAAGATGGTACTATAACAATCGGGAAAATTGTTGGGTCTCATGTTCCACTTCTTAAGGGAGATTTCCTCACATTTAGTAATTGCACAAACTCTGTGGTGTCCCTGTAAATGTTCGCATATTCAAATGTATTTGTTTACGTGTATATATGTATATTTATATTAATTATATGTACTTGAATTTATAAATAATTAAAATTGGGGTGTTGATGAAATTAGAGGGCCGACGTCGGAATATCGAGTACCCCCATCGGAATGACAATACGAGGTGGTGGATGAAATTACTTCACTGTCGGTGAGTCCCCGGGGGAATAAAAAATAGTAAAAATATAAAAATTATTAATGTAGCATAATTCATTCATTCTCTCTCTCACTCTCTCTCTCTCTCACTCTCTCTCTCTCACTCTCTCTCTCTCTCTCTCTCTCTCTCTCTCTCTCTCTCTCTCAGTCTCAATTTCTGTTGAGAAAAAAAGAGAAAAACCTACATACATATATGAAAAAATAAAATATAGCTGTGATGCACATAACACAAAAACTAGNGCGTCATTGGTTCAAGAGAAATTCAGCCGAGCCATCTAAATTATATATCCGGACCTGTATATCCCTGTACATTGTATATTACATTCTACATGTTAAATTTAGTAAAAATGTTTAAAGCTAAAACTATTTATATTCAATAATATTTTTGTTCATTTATTTTATTATATATATTTTTTTTCTTGTAAAATCGAACTCGTTGATTACATTGACGTACATTTGGAGTATCATAAATGAAGCTCTCTCCCTCCCTCTCACTCTCTTTCTTTCTTCCATTTTTCACTCTCTCTCTCTCTCTCACTCCCCCTTTTTTTCCACCACCCACTCATAGATTTTTCATTTATTTATATATAATTTATATACACACTGTTTCTATTGTGTATATTTTTTTGTTTTGTTTTTAAAGGTATCTTTATGGATGTTCATTTGCTTGATATTGTCATTTTAAACTAGCGGAACAAATATTTGTGATCATTAGCATTTTGTTATTGCTTTATTCGTACAATGACAATTTGAAGGGCTAAAATTAACAAAGACTGTTCCATATCCAATTAAGACCGTCTAATTGAAAACCAGATTCAATTCAAACGGGACGATCCGTCCTGTGAATCAATTGTCCAAAAACTGTGAACTGTGCAAAACAAGTATTGAATAACTTGATATTTCCAAGTGTATTTTAATTTTTTTTTTAAATAATGCAAAAATATTTGGCTCACAGACAGAACCTACTTTCCATCCACGCGGTTTGTTTTATATTTAAATAGAGTTGTGATTAATAAAGAAAAATAAGGAAATGCACTTGCAGACGGGAAACGCGTGAAGGACGACAGCTCATCGTTGCAAACCGCCATTACTTTCCTATGCAAAAAAGTTTTTATTTTTAATTTAGTTTTTTAAACTTATTTATTTAAACCTGCGCCAATTGCTGCGTTTAACTAAATTTTGTGACGTATCGAAACCAAAACAAACATAAAATAAAATAAACACAAAAACTATATAAAAATGTATATAAATAAGAAAAAAGAGGAACAACTCATTAGTATTCATTCCTATGTATGTATGTTTATCAGTTCACTTCTTACCTTTTTTAACGAGGGTATTTCAACTACGAGATTATATGATCTCTCGGGGTGGCGGTGTTTTTGGAAAAAAAGCCCATTTGTAAGTATGTCGCTGCAGGGCCGATTATTCGAACCCGGGACCTTTACCTTTCAGTGATGAGCCTAAAAAGTTGCGTCCATCGATGCCCCAAGTATCAGTTCGCCGTCACTTAGAAGGTCGTGGGGCTAGTGACGCTTCAGTCCTGGGGGAGGATTACTTCGAAGGGTGAGGGATGAAAATTTGTTTGACAGGATAATTGGAACTTCTTGTAGCTGTTTTAGCTACTTGAAGGACGTATTGTGTATTAAGGTCTTTGTGAATGGTGAAATTGGATACATAGAAAGGAGCATTGACGATGGTTCGGAGGATTTTGCATTGTAGAGATTAGATACGTTGGAGGTTGGAAATGTCCAAATTGGTCTCGAAATAACCCTCTGCTGACCTGTTATGATTTGAGTTGCGTGTGTGTATTCTATGTAATTCGTTTGTCAACTTATAATTCAAGGTAGCGGTCGACATGAGCCGGTGGGAGAGGCTATTGTAGAAGATGGGAGCAGGTTGTTTTCTCCGAAGAGTGAAAGTGACATCTTCACTTTTTTACATGTTTATCGGCATTTCTCAATCTTCCACTGCTCAAGAGTTCTGGTTGAGGTGAAAGGGTCTTTATGGTAGCAAAGTATGACTGTATCATCCGTATTGGTGGTAAGGGGTTTGTACAGGATGGGTCTTAATATACTTCCTTGTTATGGAGTCTGCATCAGTACGATAGCAGGCTGATAGAGAGGGGCCACAGCTGAATTGAAAGATCCGTACCATAGCAGAGCGCGCATTTAGGTGGAGCTTGGAGTTATACGACAATGGTAGTCAATGGGACTTGGCAATAACCCTGGGTTTGATCTTATTTCTTGGCACCTCTTGCAATGAGCAATTCCTTTTCATTTATTTGGCTATTCAACACGTATCTTTGCTTGTACAACATGTTTTAATCCAAAAATTTACTTATTTTTGTTATCCGGCTCGACATCAACGTAGAATAATGGAACTTAATTTTTGAAGATGGTGTGTTTGATGTTGGATAATCGTAGCACTAAAAATTCCAGTTGGAACAGGTCTTTTTAATTTCGTCTTCTGGGATTACATGGTGGAGGTTTCCCAGTAGAACTCTGAAAGCTTTATCGGCTCTCAGTTTGTAGAGTACTCCATTTTTTCGTTTTTATTACTACAGCCCTGTAAACATCGGACGTTTTGGTACAAATTAGGGTTTTCTTGCTTCTGGATTTGCATGATAATTCTTTGCTTCCAACATCATATTTGATTTGATTCAGAAACAGAATAAAATTGTTCAAAAGAATCGAGGAATGCAAAAAAGGAAAAAATCCTAGTGGAAATTAGTTTGTTGAAGCGAGCGAAGTTCTTGTCATCTATAGTTTTTTAAAGTATTGGACCATTAAAATCAAACTGTAGATGACGGTAATCAAATAGTAGATATACAGTAAATTGGAACAAGATCTGTCGATCTGAAAGACACGACTTTGTAACTTTGCGGCACCCTGGCACGAATCATGCCGGTCTTATCTTTGTTTTATGTACAACACGTGCATATACCAAGGAAGTCAAACGATTAAAGCTAGAAAACGGCTTCCACTAACGCCACATTGAGGAATGCGACATTTATAAACTTTTATCAATTTAGGTTGATAAATGAGATCGAGTGTTTTACTATAAAGTTTTATAGATCAAGTAACATTCCTGTTTCTACCTTGAACATTTTTCACGATCAGGTTCTTATCGGTCCAATATCTAACATTCAAGTGCAAAAGCTACCCTCTCGTTTGAAAAGAAATCTGATCTGTCAATATGTTTTCAATGGTTGAAGTTGTTATGATACCTAGAGGCAACGAAAAATTTGACTTGTTGGGCAAAGAGCGGGCCAACATGGACGCTCTGGGTCCTGAACCCCATTGTGGCTTAGCATCCTGCTAAGAGGATACATCTTAAAATGGATTTTTAATGGGTCCAAAACCTGGTGTAGCAATACCACAGGTATAATGGACGCGAAGAGATTCATAGAAGGACCATCCGCAAAAGTTACAAAAGAATTACTGTAAAGCAACCGCAACCGAACCAGGATTCTGGTTGGACTTCTAAAGGACATTGCTACTTAAGAAAGAACACGCACCGGATAAGAGGAAAGACAGAAGAAACACCGATCTCAACAACAGGAAGAAGAGGAGGAGACCACAGAACAATTTCTATGTTTCTATGAAAGTCTATGTAGGTGTACTATGTAGGTATAATCTTGTTATATAGTATCACACAGGTAAAATTAGGTAAAAATTAGTAGTAATAGGGTAACATTAAATAATAACTAATAAATTTATATGTAAGAACGGCTTTTGGGATGAACGCGAAGACCGAACTGACCGTAAACCTAGGTAAATATGCTACAGTTTTCCAGTCTGAAATCATAGCGATTGAACAATACGCCAGAGAAATAAAAAGGCCAGGAATACATTCTCGGTAGATAGCCATTTTCTCTGACAGTCAGGCAACACTTAGGGCCCTACCCTCATGCGAGGGGAAGGCAAAGAGTGTTTCAAACTGCATGGAGGTCCTGATTGAAGTCGAAGACGCTAATGTTTAACCCTGGCATGGGTCCCTGGAAACTCGGAGCATAGAGGCTCTCTGGGTCCAGAACCCTACTGAGCTTAGTATGCTGCCACAAAAGAGGATAATCCAGTTTGCCGGGAGTTTCAAAATGGATCCTTAATGAACAGTACCACAGGTAAAATACCAATTTTGCAATCCATGTCGAGAGACGTGGTTGTAGAACTCCTTCAACCTGATGATGTGCTAAAAGCTCGAAATCCGGATCGTTGGAAAACAACTTACTGTTTGTAGGAACTGTCTTTTTAAAAAGGATTGAACACTGCACTCACTCCACCATTCATCATTTCTATACTACAGGTATGAGGCTCGGGAAGAGATACATAGAAGGATCATCCACAAAACTTACAAAACTAAAAAGAATTACTGGAACGCAACCCCAATCGAACCAGGATTCTGGTCGGACTCCTACCAGGGCACTGCCACTTAAGAAAGCATATGCACCGGTTAGAACTAGATAGAAGAAACACTGTGCAGGTACTGCCAGGAAGAAGAGGAGACCGCGGAACACATTTTGTGACCTATGTGAAGATCTACGAAGGTGCAGGTTCTTGCAACTAGGACAAGAAAAACTTCAAGCAAGACACTAAGGAGCCAATGTCAAAGCTATGGAGGCTGATTAACAACATGAACCTGGCCAGTGAGTTATAAAAACAACGCAAAATACGTCGCGGTTCTGTAGACCTTGTGGTTGTCTCTTTTATCCCTACCCCCTATCCCTATGATACCTGGAGTGTGTGGGAAGCTGCTTGTAAGCTTCTAAATAATACCCGGGTGCTAGAACCTATCCAAAGTCTAGGCTGAATATAGAAACACACCCAAGCAATTCATTTTATTTTCTAGAGCAGAGATGGTGTTGACACGTACCAAATCTTGTTATGGTGGACAGAAACCGAACTGGAGAGAGGGAATTATTTTATAAGAATCTAAGATATTATTAATAGCTTTAAAAGGAGTCTTTCTAAGATTTTGGATATTGCTGGAAGGCTCATGAGTCTGTTGTAGAAATTTTTTATGGACATTCATAAATCAGATTTCCATTAATTAATTATATTTATTTTTAAAAGATCGCTTTGTCAATTGAGATTTTTTATCACATGTGATATTTAATTTTGTATCACATGCGAGTTTTAAATACAAAATAAATTTTTTTTTTTTTTTGTTTCGTTGGTGAGAAATTCGGTATCGTGTTTTCCCCCTTTCCGGCCGTATATTTCTGGGAAAGGGAAACCGCGGTCGACCACCGCTTCCCGGACGGTATTGAGTGTAAATATTCACCCGGCGTTTGACATATATAACGGGTCTAGACTTGGAGGAAGGAAGTCAATAGTTATTGACACCGGTGGGCTTCCTTTCATCTAAACGAGTATAGTTCCCATGCCAGGCCAGCTGGCGATAAGCGATAACCCCGGGGTGAACATATTAATGAACCATTCCACTTATCGGGTCCTCCCATAATTACACATGTACTGTGTAACGACAGCTATGGTATCTTTCTCGATTGTTCACTGTGTATTTCTATTGGGCCTGTACCGATTAGGGGTCCGTCGTCTTATCACAGACACATCATTAACTCAAAATATCGCTGGAATTTGTTTTACTTTAATTAGCTGTGAAAAAGTCTCGCAAACAAACAGCCGGCTATTGTAGTCAGAATTTATTGATACTTTTCTAAATTTATTAGTTAAATTTAAAAAATTGTAATGTATGGTTTTTTGTCTATTAATTATACTTATAATTTCTTACTGCATGTACTTTTACAGCTGTTAATTTTCCTCAGTAAATAATATGTACCCGCAATTTCTCACTATTTCTTAAAAATGCATTTAGAAATACAAAAAATATACACAATGAATAATTAATACTTACAATAATTACAAATTATTAATTATTAACACCCCCGTTTCCCTTAAAATACAGAACAGGTCTAAAAGCCGTACTCACATGCCCACTGACTGTTTTTATATCTAGTGCCATGTCTACTCGCTCCCTATTAAGAGCCAAGGCCTGCGACTCCGAGACTAAGTGTGACGCACTGAACGACCTGTCTCTAAAAGCGTGACCCCTGCACTGGGTTTGCCCCAAGAGCAGCTTAGGGAATGGCCTATCTTAAAACGGGTGAGCACAATCCCTTTTTTTGGTTTCAGACTCTCGGGCAGGCCATGGTTCAATCGTGCTCTTGACGCGCAAGAGCTTCTCAGACGAAATTCTCGAATGTTGTCTATTTAAGATTAGTGTCACGGGATAGGAGATCCCGCAGTCATCGTCCCGTCAGTCAATCTCGAGGGTTTTTGAATTTGATGATTTAAGGTCGTGGTGAGTTATCTAAGACTTGCGGTAAAGAAGCAGATTACATTTTGGACAAAATGAACATTTAGGTCTGTAGATCCTCGGACACAGAATAGAGCTTAGAAAATCTTTTCGAGGATTATGGACTGCGTAGTTTGGTTGCAAATTACATTGTAACAGTTTTCTAAACCACTTCCCTAAAACCATATTTGTTCAATAAGGTGTTACAAAGCAGCCTTTGGGAGAGTTATTTAGATAGTTCATCACGAAGTCGTAAAAGAGATCTGCAGTGAGTCATAGCTTCTTGGCGTTTTAGTCCTGTGGAGGATTCTACGTCAGTGGTTTGTCGATAGACCTAAGCTTTGTCCACATATTCCACTATTAGGAGTGGTACATTACTAAAATTTACTAGAGGAGGGAACTTTTGCAAAGAATGAAGGTTATATAGGAGAATTTTTCTGTGTTAAATTGTATTATTTTATTTTCAAGACCACAGAAGTATGGGGTGTTGCTGAAGAAATGAAAACGACTTGACCGGAGTTGCTCGGGAGGATTGCTGTACCGTCTCGGAAGGTCAGGATGCAATGGTATCTCAGGTGTGTACACCTGGTAAAATGTGGGGGCCGGAACGCTGCAAGAATACCGGCAATCGTAAGGTACTCTATGGGAAATAGGTCAACCCTTCTATCGATCTCGAATTTACAGGAAGTGAAGTGGCAGCGATGACCTTGAGCAAAAACAGCAAATGTAGGTGCAAACGCAATAGAACATCAAAAAAGGTCCCCGAACAATACTGCCTCAGCTCAAGGAAGGTGAAAATAATGTCCTCATCACAGTAGCACGGCTGATCAGTTAAGTGCAGAAACGGAACTAACGGTCGGAGGGTTTTCATTTTTGTTTCTTACACAAATTTGACATCCCTTACTTCTCTCTAGAGTCAGGCAATACTACTTTTAAAATCCCACTAAGTTCAAAATGCTACCGGCTCGTATTTGACAGTGACAGTTCTGGGTTCGATTCCCTGGATAGTCTTTGGAATGATATTTGAAATTAATTTGGAAAGAGTACGGTAAAGTGGTTCTATCCCTAATCCGCGCAACCATTGGGTAGTTGGACGTTAAACCCTTTCGTATGACATGAATTACTTTACCAAGTTCAAAATATTGAGAAAAAGCTGTCATTTTTCTTGGCCACCATGCGTCGAAACCTTATGGCAGGTTTTATTAACCTTTCTTCACGACAATAGTAGGGATTTTTAACTATATTTTTTAGTATGCATAAAACATATCATACACAACCTGATAAATAAAGTAAAATAACTTTGGTACAAGCCTAGTAAGGCCGAGCACCTACCTCACCTGGCAAAATGAGAATATGATTTGAAGGTTGAAATCTTACTCTCATTTTGACAGATTCTTCTCACTCTTAAGAAAGGGTTCGGAAATAATTTGTACCTCCGCCCTCACTGTTGAAGTAAACTGATTTTCATATCCTGAATGGTCGATAATTGGAAGTCCGACAGAGAAATACTAGATTTTTGGAGAAAGGTAAAATATCACATAATTACAAATGTTTTACAAGGACCCAAAATTTTTATTTGGGCATTATTTATGCATTATTATTTAAATCGTTAATCACGAACTCTTGGATTATCACGGCAGAGTGAAAAAGAGTGAAATTCCCATTTTCAAAGAGGGAAAAGGGTTTGACAAGAAAGGCTGTTCGTTCGAACACCATGACATATCCATTTATTAACATCTACCAGTTGCGAAAATGGATCAGTACGTGTCGCCCACTCGATCCTGGTGAATTACCATTAATCACCAGAAATTGGAGGTAATTTTATCTTGCGTTTGAGCCAATTTCGAAACGGCTAAGTGATAACACAAGATCTTTTTTTCACGGGTAATCTCTTAAAACGTGAATTATAAACGTTGCGGTTGCGGTTTCGTTGAAATACAAACTCGGTAAAAATGAAATCCTTGGTTTTACTTCAACAACGGCCTTGTTTTGACCACAATCCGCCTCGTTAACTGTAACAACAAAATTTCAACCTGATAGTTTTAATACGTTTTTCTTCTTTTTTTCTAAACTGGCATTTACTGTATTACAACATACAAACATGGTTTATTTTCCCTTTTAAATATACAACATGCAAGACATATAGGTCAGGAACGATCTTATAGCAAACAAATGGCGAAAAATTGGCTAAATTAGCAAAAACGTCCATTTTCAACATATTCAACGTTTATAATAGTTCTTTCAGTTAATTTATCTTTTTATATAAAGTTTTGGTTGAAATGAAAAAGTTAGTGGGACGAGCGGGATTCGAACCCACGACATTCGGCTACATACTTGAGCTATAATCTAGCTAGTGGTAGAGCAGGGCGTATTTAGCCGAAGGACAAAGGTTCGAATCCCGCTCGTTGCACTAACTTTTTTATTTCAACCAAAACCTTACATAAAAAATTAATTAATGGAAAGAAGTAATTTGGTCCATAGACCACTAAATATAATGGGTTTATGATAGTTGGAATTAAATAAATTAACTCTCTATGTTGGAAAGTTTACAAATTTATTTTATCCTTCTCTAGAAAAATAAGTTAACAAAGGAAAACCATCTCAGTGAGTTGAATGAAATAGTATGTGTAAAAGTACAATTTTTTTTTGACTGGGGCTTCCGACATCTAGGTCATTTCAGCCCACAACTAAGTCTATATTCTATTTACACTTTCAAACACTACATTCATACAAATAAATACATTCATACATATAAATACAGTACGCTCATTCCGTTTGGTCGGTGGAGTACTTGATATTCCTCCACCGACCTATACTGAAACCAATCAAGATTGGGGTCGATGGAGTACTTTTATAAATATTCCACCATCGACCCCGAACACACACTCTTACGCTCTGAACGTTCGAGGGGCGATGATGACGTTATATTTCACCCTCACCCCTCGCCATTCACGCTAATAAATACATGCACTCAGACAAAATACACACAGAAATAAGACATGTTATATACAATTTAAAAAAAAAAAAAACAATTTCCCCTGAAAAGCGAATCAGGGGGCCCAGAAATCCGCTGCAGTCTCGAGTACCATTTTCAGATTGGATGGCATGCTACACGCTCCCCGTAGGGAGCCAAAGCATGACATGTTTTCAGAATGTGGGACATCGAGCAACCTTTCTCTGCATAAGGGGCACCTGCGCGGGCTGTGGCCCAAGAACAGGTGCCCGTGTGACAACCGCGAGTATTATAATTACTGTTATATCTGAATGTAGGTCAGGAACGATCCTAAAGCAAACAAATGGTGAAAAATTGGATTCCAACTGGAAGCTTCTTAATTTAAACTTATTTTTTTCACTGTTTTTATCTGACATAGAACGAAATTATCACAATTTAAACAAAACCGTTACTTTTTTCACTTATGATGATATAAAATCTAAGCGCTGTTGGTATAAGCTGATGGCAAAAAATCAACTTTCCAATGGTTGTAATAACTTGGACTTTTTATCCACAGGAATTTATATCCAGAAGAGTTGTAAATTTTTAAACGCAACGCTGCCCCGGCGGGTCCAGCTCAAACTGTTTAATTCTTGAATAAAATGAAAATTCCTATTTAAGAGGGTTAAAGTGTGCTCAGACCGTTTTTGTAAATGCAAAACCTAACGCTTATCCCGAGATTTGTGGCCAGGTATCCAGGGATTAAATAAGTCCCTTGGAACCCACTAAGTGCTGAATTTTATGAAATCGCTACAGTATTTATATACTACGTTTCTATTGTAACGTCCTCAACTCCCAGATTCCAAATACACTCAATGACGAAAACCGGACATTTTATTTACTTTCCCAATAATTAATAATTAATTTAATTAATTATAATAAAGAAGGGACATCGGTAGCCGCAACGGTTAAGGCGTCATCATTGCAAGGTAAAGGTCCCGGTTCCAGCGGCATTCAATCCGACATAATTTCTCAAAAACACCGCACCCGTTGATATGACCTCTTTTTTTTCGTACCAAAAAAAAAAAATAATAGGTATACAGATTAATAGTTGACTTGAAACGTAAACACAACATTAATAACTTGTTTACCTTTATAGAGTGTTACGAATCCTTTTATTCTTTAGATTACAAATAAAGGAAATTAGTTAAGGTTCATCAGGCTTTCCAGCTCCAATTGCCGATTGAGTAAGTTAATTTTTTAAATTGTTTTCTTTGAAGAAACTGTAAGAGGTTTTAAGTCGAGAAGATCACACCCGCGCAGAGACCAACAACGGAAGTAGCGTTCGTTACATAGCCCAAGACCTGTGCTTACAGCGTTTTAAAACCACCAGAAGAGAAGGTAGTGGACGACCGCAATGTACGACAGCCAGAGTTGATAGATTAAGATCTCTCTACGGAACCGTCATTTAAGGTATCCTTGATAGGAGTTAACTCCAAATGGTCCGTAATGTAAGGGTGAGCTCTAAAAATGTCAATGTATTGTGGAAGGACGTGGAGAACGCCTTGCTTCACATGCCATGCGCCATAGCTTTTTCAAAGACAGTTATGGTATGGAGTGGAATGAACGTCCTCTGGTATGAGTATGAAATGCGACTATTCGCAAACTGTAACTCGCTTGAAATCTTGAAAAATGAAGGGCTGTTCTCTTCAATGACCACCGGTTTGGATTGTGGCAATCAGATGGCCGTGACCATCTGTGGAGAAGACCTGGAGAACGCTTTGTTTCATGTGCCAGTGCTTTCTCAAAGACAGTCAATGGTATGGGGTGAAATAACATCCGTACCGAACTGATTATCATACAGAATGGATCTTTGTCTGCACTAAGGCCCATTGAAGAAGTTCTTCTGGAAGCAGTGGTCACATTGTCTCAATTTGTTAAGGACTTCGTTTTAATGGATGATAATGCTCAACCGCATGTACCTCGAGTTGTCACCCGTTGTTGGATGAATGAATTGGCTGAATCACATAGAAAACTTATAGGACTCGATAAGGAGATCTTTCGCCGAACAGCTTCAAACCTTGAAGAATGGGATTCTGTTTTCACAATACGAAATCCGATTGCCTTGGGGACTTAAGGTCCTCCACGGGGCCAGAGGAGGTAATACGGTTTATTAAGGGCGAAACTAAGTAATAAATTGTTACTTAAATTTTAATCTAACACTAAATGAATACCAAAACACCGGAATTTTAGTGAATTGTCTTTCAAACCATCATAATTAATTTTTATTAAAACTCTTGTATTTCTGAACCTTTAATTTCGTTTATTTAACTAAAACAAGTATGGTGTACTTAAATATCGGGTTGTCCGGAAAATAATGCAGGATTTTAAGTTTTCATTAAAAAAAATCTATATAAATTATTCTGTTTACGTTTACAGGATTACTCATTTGTATGAATGTCAACACTTATTAATCCTCTTCCAAATGATATTGTTTGTTTACCTCTGTAGCATTCCGCTACTTG